>NC_142588.1:12527743-12827743 GCF_965207765.1 Zootoca vivipara
TGCCAGTCCCCGCTACATAAGATGTACATCCTATAATATCCCATGCACCTCAGATATGGCCAAGCAGTCGCAAGTTCCTCTTGCTGCAGTCATAAAGCCGCTGGCTGTACTTCCTGCAGAAGAGGTGAGACTGATATCCCTGAACCTTCAGATGAAGTAGCAAATTTGTCAGTAGCACCTGTTTATTTTGTCACCACTCATACTTTTAATACTGCTAGTTAATGAATCTATCCAAATGAAAGTGCTCAAGTAGATGTTCAGAATTATTTGCTGTGCAGTTTTCTGTGCTTGTGTTTATTGCGTAAGCACTAGCAATCTTTAATTCAAACATTTGTGCCATGTTCCACAGGGTTCCAATGTGTCGCCCATCCTCTTTAACATCTAGATCGGGGTGGGGAAGGTTTTCAGCCCAGTGGGCCATATCCTTAGCATCCAAGCTTGAAGCCACTGAGCCTTGGCACTGGTCTCATGTACCCTTTTTGGCAGGTATTGGCTCCACTCCTAAGTAAAGAGTTCCAAGTAAAACCAATCCCAGCAGGCACAGAACGTAAGTCCTGCTTTTCAAGGAACAACTGGGAATGCATTTTAAGGCTCCTGGTGGAGTCTTTGAAGCTGTGTCCCCACACCTGACACCATATTTACTGCTCACTGTCTCCAAGTCATAGGGGAATGCTGGAGATTTTGTTACCGAAATCCAGTGCTTTACTTTCTCCCATAGGAGTGAATGAAAAACTGAACAAGACATATTCCTGAACAAGACATATTCCTGCCTTAGGTCACATTAGAGCATGACAGCACAATGAAACCCATTTTTTTTTCTACAACCTGTTTCAGCCATTCAAACCTTTTAAGCCAAAAAAACTATCCGTAGAGAAATGAAAGTTGGACAGATGTTTCGCTTTCAAAAAGAGCTATTAATCTAATTCAGTAGTCTCCTATCTCAGGCTGATAAACTGGTTTTTAGAAGCTGGTGCTTATTGAGGGAGGGGAAAAGTTTTGCAGTGGTCACCAGAAAGCCTTTTGATAGCTTCATGCAGAGCCAAACTATGCAATACTTTTTTTAAAAAAAATTGGCAGGTGTTGCTTCCAGTGTCCAGGGACTTGTCTGGCAGCTGTGTCCTCCACCTGTTAGGGGAAATAGGACACTGAATCAGTTAATGTTCAGAAGTATCCAGGAGAATGGGTGTTAATGTGAGACTAGCAAAACCCAACTTTCAGAATGGTTGAAATGTTGCACCTGTCCTTTAGAGATGTTTGCTCCTTAGTGCAAGGAGGCTTTTGGAGGCCTTGAAAAGGGGTACTTGCTGCCTTAAGGACTTCATTTATAGCCTCTGCAATGGCAGCACACTACATATTTTTTATAAACACAAGTATGGATTCTGGTTCTCTAATATGAATAAAACTGGGTCCATATTTCTTGCCTCTTAAGAGTAAGATTCTCCTAATCAAACATAAGTTGGTTCAAGCATAAGGAACTTGTAAGCATTTAGCTACGCTAAAAGTTATACTGAAGAATGGGTTTTCTTTTCTTGGGATGGAGAGCATGATAAGAAAAGAGAAGGGATTTGCTGCTTGGTATAGTCTTACACAGCTGATCTTATATTACAGGACAGATGTAGGAAAAGACAACTTGCTTTGCTGACATGAATGCTAGAGCAAAGTGGCAGAAGGCATGCTCCCAGATATCACCTGTTGAGGAAAAGGGAAGCTACTTTAAATAGCACCAATGTCCTTTTCCCCTTTTTTTCAGGCTCCTCCTTATTTGGTAGACCATGGAGAATCAGGCCCTATCCGATGCAATAGGTGTAAAGCCTACATGTGCCCTTTTATGCAATTCATTGAAGGTGGAAGAAGATTTCAATGCTGCTTCTGTAATTGTGTTACAGAGGGTAAGAGTTTTCGATAAAGAAGCAGTTATAGAGGGTGGGGAGGCAGATGGTTCTATTTTGGCTGCAAAAAAGTGCAAAGATGATTATCTAATGGTATAACAAATCCCAGAGTACATTGCTAGTATTTTAATGGTAATGGTAAAATTCTGAGCATACCAATTAAAATGCTCTAGCTGAAGAGGCATGCCACTAGATTCTTGAGCAATTTTTATTGCTTTAAATATTCCTTAACTTAGGAGCAAGTCTGTGCATAAAACCTGTGTATATGTACAGCCATTCTTCAGTTTTAGTATACCTGCAGATCTGATTAGGTAACACTGGTTGTAGCAGACTGTTCTTTCCATGCTGTGCCTATACTAAGACTTGGTTTGTGAGTATACACATAAAAAGTGTAAGAATCAGTGAATGCCAGCTTCAGCTTCATGAGAATCCCTGCATAATTGGCTGACTGCAATATTCATTAACATGGAACTGCTCCATTATTTAAAGCAGTCAGGGTAATTTACAAAAATAAGTGTCATGCATGAAATGGGCCCATAGCTGGCCAAATCACAATAAACTGGACCTGTGAGGCCTTTGATAGTTGCAGTTTATTTCTTACTGGTGGTGTTTTACCAAGTGTCTGTCAAAATCTTCCTGGTTTGGTACCTGAAGTGCCCTTCCTTACCATGGTAAACATATTTTACCCATCTAGGAAAGTACATGTATTTGAGCTTTTTTCTCTTTCTCTTTTCTTCTCCCCTTCCCCTTTCCTTAGTGCCATCTCAGTACTTCCAGCACTTGGATCACACGGGCAGGCGAGTGGACTACTATGACAGACCTGAGTTATCATTGGGGTCCTATGAGTTCTTGGCAACTGTTGACTACTGCAAGGTATGATGACTTGTAAGCACAGTGTTGTGTTAAGTAAACGTCACTTTTGCCCCATTGCTCAAGGTAAGCAGGAACAATGGACGTTTATGGGTTTGTTCTTGAAGTCCTTAATTCTGCCAAGGGAGAAAAAAGTATTTTCTTGATCATGACCCAAATACCATAATACAAACCAGCACTGCACCAGGTTACCACTGTCAGATTTTTCAAACTAGAAGGCAAAGTACACAAAGCAGCTGTCTGCTTACCTAAGAGTTGGACTCTAGGCTCTGAAACTCTCTGCATGCATTTAATAAGCTTAGGAAATCCTGTCCAGGGCATAAACTGAGGAATGCTCACCTGTTTTTCTTTCCCTGGTGCATTGGTGATTCTCTTCCTTTGAGTTCTCAAGGGAAGAGGGTTTAAATCTTATAGAAAAACCACTGGGAGAGCAACTTGCTCTCTGAATATGTAATATAAGTTTGGGAATTCTCACGCAGGTTCCTACCAGATTCTTTATAATTATTCCTTTGTTCTAATATGGTGATGCTAAGGATCATGATGTGATTTTTTCATTTCACTGGCATAAGAAGCATAGTTATCAAGGCAACAGTGGAAAATTGACATCCTCTGCATTGTAGAACTAGTTGCAGATAGAACTGTATACAGTTTTTGCTTTCAGTGTGCGAAATACACGTTAATAATGAATGCTTAGTGATGGTGTTTTGTTCTTCTCTTGTCAGAATAACAAGTATCCCAACCCCCCTGCTTATATTTTCATGATTGATGTATCATACAATGCAATAAGAAGTGGCTTGGTAAGGCTGATCTGTGAAGAGTTGAAGACGCTCCTGGACTACCTGCCCAGGTAACCATGCAGATGAGATTCCATTATAAACGAATGAGTAGGATGAATGTGGGATGCAAGCTTCCCAAGACATTCTCATTGTGTGGAACCATAACTGCGTTGCCCATTTATTTATTTAGAAAATGTTTAGTGATTTGTTTCTCAATAAAATACAATGTGGGGAGCATTTGACAATTGTATGGTTTGTTTTATTTATTTGTTTATTTTCTTTATCTGCTAGGAATTTTCAATTGCATGCTGCTTGTAGAATCTGGAGCAGAATCATATGGTGCCACTATTATTTGAGCTTACGCTGCTTTGCTTTGCATGTGTGTTTTCATGGTGTTCTTATTTTATTCTCCCCCTTTTTTGCTTTTTGAAAAATAAAGAGAAGGAAACATGGAAGAATCGGCCATCCGTGTGGGCTTTGTCACCTACAACAAAGTTCTGCACTTCTATAATGTGAAGAGCTCCCTGGGGCAGCCGCAAATGATGGTTGTGTCAGATGTAGCAGATATGTTTGTCCCTCTGCTCGATGGTTTCTTGGTGAATGTTAATGAATCCCGCACAGTTTTCACTAGGTAAGTAGGAGCTGGTATAGATCAATAAATGGTTTGTATGTCCTGTTACATACAGTAGCTATCGTGGAACACATATTTCTAAGGTTCTTTTGCCCATACATAAGCTTAAAGAAAACGATGTATTCAGTACCGAAACCCATAAAAATAATTGTGGTTTTTGAGGATGGGGTAGAGAAAGGGACGGTCTCTTGTGGTGGGCTGGTTCACCCTCTGTTGTGACAGCTTGCACTGCCTTACTTTATAGGTATAGAAAAAGTACAGTGGATGCTGGTGGCACCTAGGTGGAGACTCCTGGTGGAGTCTAGGAGGTCACAGTGGCAGAGCCTTGGCTGTGACTCCCTGTCAGGTGGTCCTCCTCTGTCTTGCAAATAAATAGTGAACATCTAAGCAGTTTGCTGTGTTTGCTTCACCAAAAGTGACCTCTCCAGGGCACAAGCCTGAGTTGTGTGTTTGGAAGTTCTGGGCTGTCCAGACAGTACAATTGTACAAGTGCTTGGCATCTTGGTTCGGAATGGGTCCCTGCTGTCACACATGTTCTCTGGAATTCCCTCTCCTCTCAGCCTTGGTGTTTTGTTGTGTGACTGGGCCTTGGCTTTGGGGAGCGGGTTCAGAATCTTGCCAGGGCTTTGTCCCACTTTGCCCGTAAAAGGAGCCTCCCCTGAAAAAAGGTCAGGCAATTTGAAAAGGTGAGTACAGTGGTGCCTCGCTAGACGAATTTAATTCGTTCCACGGGTCTTTTCTTATAACGAAAAATTCATCTAGCGAATCCCATAGGAATGCATTGAATTTTTTTTTGCCCATAGGAACACATTAATTGAATTTCAATGCATTCCTATGGGAAACCGCGATTCGCTAGACGAATTTTTCATAAAACGAATTCATCTAGCGATGCAACCTCTGCTCGAAAAATCCTTTCGTTAAGTGGAAATTTCATTAAGCAGGGCATTTGTTAAGCGAGGCACCACTGTACATGACCCATATGCAGGGAAAGGAAGCAAGCACCTTCTCCCAGAAGCTGTTTAAATAGACAAAACAAACATGTCATATCTTTAATCTGCAAAGTATCAGTTTCCACTGACTGGAATTCACCTAGTGAATTTTACATGTCCCTTGACTTGCACTTCCTTGATTTGCAGCTTGCTGGATCAGATACCAGAAATGTTTGCTGATACGAGAGAAACAGAAACTGTGTTTGCCCCAGTAATTCAGGCTGGCATGGAGGCTCTGAAGGTTTGTTCAACATTCTAAACTGACTTCTAACATCTCTTTGTTTTGTGTTGTAGTATTTGAACCTCTTTCCCAGCACTTCGTAAAGCTGCTGAAGTGTTGAGAGGAGGTCATATATGTATGAAGCATTTATGGAAATGTAACTAATTTACAATTAAAAGTGGCTTTTTAACTACAGCTTGCATTGCAACTTATAGGATAGTCTAACTGGTAAAATGGGAAAAAGCAAAGAGGTATTCTGCTCCGTGAGCACAGAGGATATTGCAAAATGGAGACTGAGTTGGGTTTTAGGAATGCGTTGAAAGCAGGAGTTTGATCTATCACTGCACACTTACCATACATTTCTAGTGAACTGTTTAAAAATTGTTCATTACCAGGAGTAGCAAATGCAGTCATGTGACTTCTCAATGAGCTTTTGTGGATTGTATGTCTCCAAAGATAAGAACGATTTTTCCATGCTTTTGAGACTAACAGAAGTATCATAGCACTTCATGGCCTTTTGGTCCCAATGTCTACATCCTCCATACCCATTTTGCAAGCACATACAAATATCTGCCAACACTTCATGCATCACAGTGAGCTCTAGTCCACAAAAACCTACAACACAATAAATCTGTTTGTCTTTGAGCTTCCATGGGTTCTTGGTGGGTGCTTTTCTTTTTCAAGGAGTTAATTTATCTGAGAGCGCATTTTTAGGAACTGTAGATAGGCAGTCAGAAACTTGGTGCTATGTTTTCCCTTTTTGAAGGCTGCTTCTTGCAGTCTCGGAGTTCAAATCTGTTTGAATGGTATGCTGAAGTTTTGGCAAACCTACTAAGTTAATCTGACAAACGTACAAGCCGTATACTGTATTGTGTAGCTGGTTGTTAAAGTTGAGGGCTGCCAAGTGTGCCCCACCCCCACCCCCATTCATATGGCCACTATTCCCTTTCATATTTTGTAACTGAAAAACTTCAGTTTTCTGCTTTCAGGGGTAGTAGTCAGGCTTCTGGGCAGATATGGTGGGCTTCAGTAATGGGCACAAGTACTGTAATGAACTTGCGGCTACCAGAATTTGCTCTAGTTTCCTTGTTCCTTGTATGCACAGAGCACTATCTTGGATGACAGGCCATGTAAAGTAGGCCTATTTTAGGCCTTAGTTCTACTTCTAGGGGAGCCGAATTGCTTTTTATAGCAGACAGCACTCAGTATCTTAAAACAACAAATGTTTGGAGAACATGGTTGCTGAAGGCAGACCCAGGGTCGCTGAACCCAGAGTCTCTCAGTTATATTTGTGTCTTACTTAATGGCTTTTGTATGCTTACTTGCAGGCAGCAGAGTGTGCTGGCAAGCTCTTTATATTTCATACATCACTGCCTATTGCGGAGGCCCCAGGGAAGCTGAAGAACAGAGATGACAAGAAACTGATAAACACTGACAAAGAAAAGGTAGCGGGACTTGTGTTCCTTGGGTTGCATTTGGCTTTTCTTCACGAGTGGGTTCATTTCAGGAAAAATATTTCCTTGTTAACTCCTCTCCCTGCTTTTCTTCCTTTATACTTTCCTGTTTCCAGGATGCACATTTCACACAAACACACCATGCCTTATTTTCTCTCCTGGAAATCAGCTGAAATTCTCAGCAACGTGGTCATTTTCAAAATTTGAGGGACATACTGGTTCAGAAAGCTGTATGTTGTTGTTGTTGTGTTGTTTAGTCGTTTAGTCGTGTCCGACTCTTCGTGACCCCATGGACCATAGCACGCCAGGCACTCCTGTCTTGCACTGCCTCCCGCAGTTTGGTCAAACTCATGTTCGTAGCTTCGAGAACACTGTCCAACCATCTTGTCCTCTGGGGTTTTTTTAGGTTTCAAAATTGTGATTTATTATATTTGCTAAGTTGTAAATCACTTTGTAAATCTTTAGCTTAAAGCATGCTGTAAAAATATTTTACATTGAGAAACTTTGCTAAAAACTGGTTGAAAATTCATCAAGGGTCTTACAAAGCTAGCCTTGTGTGGAGTTTTCCAGCATTGTCATCGTTGAAGTTAGAACGTTTTAATGTCCCAGGTGTACTGCAAGACATCACGTATTGTGCCCTGTGGTTGGTTTTGCTTCTTTTTTGTCACATGATCAGGAATAGAGAGCAGAGTGTAAACCTGCTGCATCAGAAATTGTCCATTATTTATCTTATTTCTTCTCTCTCTGCTCCTTTTTTTTTTTTTTTTGCTTTGCCTCCGTAGACTCTCTTTCAGCCTCAGACAAACTTTTATAACAACTTAGCCAAGGAGTGTGTAACACAAGGCTGCTGTGTGGATCTCTTCCTTTTCCCAAATCAGTATTTGGATGTGGCTACCTTGGGGGTTGTTCCTCATCAAACAGGCGGCTCCCTTTATAAGTACACATTTTTCCAGGTATGATCTATCTTTGATTTGATGCCTGTTCCATATAGATGATTTAAGTAGGCAGTAGTTGCCCTGCTGATCTCAGAGGAGAGAAGATAAAAAGCTGGATTAACTTTTTCATTGGACCAGTTTGGTTTTTTTAGGAGTCTGCAAGCCTTTTCCAGTTACATGAAGAACATGCACTGTTCTCCAATCACCATACACCGAATATGGGTTTGATTTCTACCCTAATAGTACAAAATAAAGCATAGCTTACAGAATGACAGACCAGAATTTTTAGTTTGTTTGAAACAAGCAGCCTTCACGTTGTGCCAAAATGCCATCACAATGGCACCAGGTGAGCTTCTCTGGAAGGCCTCTCCCATGGCTGGGTTGCTAACACCAGTTCTCTCTCTGTAGTAGCCACCCACCTTGCCTCATTTTTGTGGGGAGGGCAGCAATGGGTACAAAACAGCACCTCTAAAGAGAAGCTTCAAGTTTAGGTATATATGTATGCCAGAAGACCATTTTTCATGTAACCTGGTCCTAAGGGCTTTTAAAGTTAAAACCAGCACTTTAAATTGAGCCCGGAAATGAACTGGGGAGCCAATGGATTGTTGTATAGATAATGTAGATTGCTGTATACAGATAATGGGTTTCCTTAAACTGCTGGTGTGCTTGCATATTTTGTGTGTTAATTTAATGGTATAAGGTTTGTTCCTGGAGAGAGTCTAGCAAGATCATCCTAGGACTGAAGGCTAGTAGCACTTTTAATATACCTGGGGCACCTCTATACTTGTTGTGTGAAACCTACTGTCTGTTTGTGTACTCTAGGTGGAAACGGATCAGGAACGCTTCTTGAACGACTTGCGCAGAGATGTTCAGAAAGAAGTGGGCTTCGATGCTGTGATGAGGGTCCGCACAAGCACTGGTACGTATTTATGAAGATGCTGTCTGGATTTTAGGAGTGTACAGAGGTCTGGCGCTCGAACCTGCGAAAATTAGGATGCCCTATACTGCCAGCATCGATCCCTTTTGCTCAGTGGTAGCTTTCTGGAATGATGGACTCCAAAGGATTTCTTACCACGTGTCCTCTTGCCTCCCAGGTATTCGTGCAACTGATTTCTTTGGAGCTTTTTACATGAGCAACACCACAGATGTGGAATTAGCCGGCCTAGACTGTGACAAAACAATCACCGTGGAGTTCAAACATGATGATAAGCTTAGTGAAGAAAGTGGAGCACTTCTTCAGGTGATGCATGCAAGATGGGCGATAATGGGCCATTCCTTCGAAATGTGTTTTCCCTCCCTTATTCGAATTCTTGTTTAGCCCCAAAATATTCAGTGCTGTTTAGGACTGCAGCCATTTAAGCACAGCAGTTGTGTCAGATTTGTTGGAAGCCCACATAGTGGTACTGAACTCTTTCTTTCGCATGCTAACGGTTCTGCTTGTAATCTCTCTCATGTAGTGTGCTATATTGTATACAAGCTGTGCAGGACAGAGGCGACTGCGTATTCACAACCTCTCCTTGAACTGCTGCACTCAGCTGGCTGATCTTTATAGGAACTGTGAGACGGACACACTTATCAACTTCTTGGCCAAATTTGGTAAGGGGTAGACCTGTAACAGTTTCCTGGAGAAGACAACTATTCACAAGAAGCTTTGGGAGGGAACATTGTTCTTGTACTGTGAATATAGTTTAATGTAAATGGGTGTGTGCTGCCTTCCACGTGAATGTAGTTAAAGACAAAGTTGTAATATATATATATATATATATATATATATATATATATATATATATATATATATATATATATATATATTAAAATTGTCCAGTAGCACCTTAGAGACCAAGTAAGTTTGTTCTTGGTATGAGCTTTCGTGTGCATGCACACTTCTTCAGATACCCTGAAACAGAAGTCACCAGACCCTTATATATAGTGGGAGGGTGGGGTGGGGTTTTTCTCAGGAGGGTAGTAAGAGATGGGTGATTGACTCAATGGGTATGGTAAACCTGTTGATGACTGTTAACGACTGCAGTTAGTCCTACAGGAAAAAGCAAGGAATCCAATATATCTATTAAGACCAGATATGAAAACTCTGGAGAGACCAATATTGGATTCCTATCTCATTACATATGCTAATCATCTGCATACTATCCCTTGCTTTTTCCTGTAGGACTAATTGCAGTCGTTAACAGTCATCAACAGGTTTACCATACCCATGTCATCATATCTATAAAGTTAATTTTCCTGTTTAAGAATGCTCCATTTAGAATGTGCAGGTTGGCTACTATTCAAGTTACTATAAACAGATTCTGGGGTACAGAACTTAATATACGTATGCCCAGAAGTATGTTTCTGATTTCCAATTGCTGGAAGGCAAAAGAGGGGGGAAATGCTCTTGTACTTGGGTGCTGCTTGTGGGCTTCCCATAGAACAAGATGATGGACTAGATTGGCCATTGGTCTGATCCAGCAGGTCCTTCTTTATGTTCTCAGGGGAGGCTAATTTTTTTATCTGTAAGCCACCTTAAGTCCTGTCGGGGAAAAGGTGGGCTGTAAATAAATATAATAGTAATGGAACTGCTAAGCAAGTGTAGTGCTTAAATCACTGATGTCCATGGTGAAACAGTGTTTAGTGACAATTGATCTCTCTTTATCAAGACAAAGCAATTAAGATTACACCCCCCCCCATTTCTCTAACATGAGGATCTATAGTGGGGAAGCATGTAATTTTCATGCAGTTGATCCCAGGTCCAGTCCCTGACACCTCCAGTTAAAAGAGAGAGTTAAAAGCAGAGCTGGGAAAGGGTCTGTCTTAGGCTTTGGGGAGACACTTCCAGCCAGTGGACAGCACTTAACTAGGTGGTGCCATGGACTGACTCAGTCCAAAGCAGCTTCGTAGGGCACAGCAGCACAAGATACCTTCTTGGTGGTTTTCCAGGCGTCTTACCGGTACTTAAATATTCCTTACATCAGCTTGCATAGGACTTTCTAACCAAGATGTTGTTCTTTTCCTTAAGCATATCGTGGAGTTCTGAACAATCCAGTCAAGACAGTGAGAGATACGCTGATCAATCAGTGTGCGCAGATACTGGCATGCTACCGGAAAAACTGTGCTAGCCCTTCTTCTGCCGGACAGGTAACTTCTTGGTTGTGGGGTACTAATCCTGAATTGGGAGGCTGGGAGAGCAGCTGGAAGTGGTCCGTCTAATAATGATGCTAACATGGAAAGGAACCTTCTTGCTCGCTCCTTAGAACTGCCTTCCAGATAGTTGCTTTGTGAAATAGGGTAGTGGTTCCAGCCTTCCTGCATTTCATGAACTTTATGAAACCAAGAAATGAACCTGAGTTATTGTCTTGTGATAACGTTAATCTTACTATAGCACACTGATGGTGAAGATACTTCACCGTAGTATTGCAGGTGAAAAGAACTTGAAAGGCCATGTAAGCCCCAACACAGGGACAAATCCATTCACTAGCTCCGCCCAACATACGCAATCCAGACCATAGTATGCTTTGAGCTGCAAGTGGTTGTAGAAGTAATTGCTTTTATGGCAGTTTACTTCAAAGGCGCCTATAAGCAAGCAACATGCTACAGAATATGCACTACGTACTAAACAGTGTTCAATGAAGTTAAATACAGGTCTCTTCTGATATTTACAATAGGTTGCAGTTTTACAGTTCTACAGCAGTAGAAATTAAAGAATCTCCTGAAGTAGTTACCCTGATCTTTGTTAGAGACTGAGGGTTTTGTTTTTTTACATCAGTGATGTCCTCTTTTTTCCAAAGAGGGCCAGATTTGATGAAGTGAAGGGCCGTGAGGGGCGACCAAAGTGCCAGCCATATTTGTTGAGCTTTTTAAGAATTGAAGTTGTTGAGCATTTTACCCCAGGAAATAAACTGCCACAGGGGCTGGATTAAACCGACTGGTGGGCCAGATTAGGACTTTGGACATCCCTGTTTTACATTTATGCCAATGTTAGCAATGATTCTCTTCAATTTTTACAAAGTTAAAATGCTCGTAAGTTCTCTTTCTCTCTGCCACCCCTTTCCCTAATGAGTGATTTTCTCTAATTCCGTCTCTTACCTCTTTCAGCTGATTCTTCCTGAATGCATGAAACTGCTTCCTGTGTATTTGAACTGTGTTTTGAAAAGTGATGTGCTTCAGCCTGGGGCAGAGGTCACCACTGATGACCGATCCTACATCCGCCAGCTAATCACCTCCATGGATGTGGCAGATACAAATGTTTTCTTTTACCCCAGACTCCTGCCACTGGTAAGCGCTTCTGCACATAGAAGACTTGTAATTGCTTAAACATACAACTCATGGAATAAGGGGGGAATTAAGATGTTTAGGTGAGGCTGCTTTGTCTAAGTTGAGAGTACTTATAACTTAGAAATTGTAGCATTTCTTCTGTTGGAGCTCTGACATATACAGTTGTGTTTATGTCAAGACATGCTGTGTGCAATATAAGGAAAAAGTACATTATTGTTCTCCCTGGTACTGCAGGAGTATCAGGAGACTCCGTGCACAGTGCTACCCTTAAGCTCAGTCTGTTAGTAGTCTTGGGGAATTGGGCACAAGTGTCTGAACAAGGAGCCGTGTTTCCTGTGCGATACCACACAATATCCCTCTGCCACACTTTCTGGCTGTAAACCTGGAACTGCAGCGGGATGTAGGGAAGGCAGTGCAAGTCCACTGATAAGGGGAAGGTGAGCATCCTGGAGACCACAACTTTTGGTTGTGCACCAACACCAACCAAGAATTGTTGAGCCCTGTTTGCATCCCCTTGATACAGGGAAAGTGGGTCGTATTCTCAACCAGGTCTGCCAATCTAAAGGCTGCTAACATCTTAGGGCATGTGTCTGAAAGGGAAGCACCTCTTCCCCATATCATTTTGGCCAAGTTTGAGGTTAGCTGGGAAGGCTGTTCTGGCAGTGCCATTGTTGCATGAGATTAGGAGATCCGTGGCTCACCAAGGAACTTCTCAGCAGCAGCAGCCCAGCTATGGAATATTCTTTCCCACCCATGAGGCGACCGTCATGGGCAGCAGGATCCTCAGGGGCAGAAGATCTGGGCTCCAAGGAATGCATTGCCTCTGGTGCTGCCACTGCCACCACCACATTGGCAAAGTCACAGTGGCAGCAACAGCTGTGGCACATTCTCTGGAGCTTGGACCTGCTGCCTCAGCAGCCATGCTGCCTCTTGGCGAATAATAATAATAGTTTTATCATTTATACCCTGCCCATCTGGCTGGGTTTCCCCAGCCACTCTGGGGATTTCCCTAGGCACTGCTGGTCTCCTCCAGTGGAAATGGCGTAGGCTGGGTCTCCTGGGCTCTGCAGCTGCTTAGCATGATTCAAATCAGTCCCCTTTCCCTCCTGTGACAACTTTTGATTCACCCGCTGGGTAAGGTTGGTTTGATCCCCTTGTTCCCAGTGTAGATCTTTATTTCCTCCTCATTCTGTTATAGATGTGTCTGGTTCACCTCTTCCACCACGCTTTCTGAGTGGGCCATTATGCACCTGGGAGCTCTTTGTGCACTGAGTTACATTGCCATTCTAACCGATATATTTTGTGAAGTGTGGTCAGTTTTGAAATGGTTGTGACTTGCCCCCAAGGTCCCATGTAATGGGGTGGGATATAAACCTAATACATGAAGCAAATCAGCTTGGTCCAGTCACGGACAGCAGCTGTCCAAGATTTCAGACAGAAGTCTTGCAAAGCATGTACTGTACTGCTGAATTACAGCCCACCTCCTGAACATGTATTTTCAAACGAAAGATGGGATTCTGAGAGTTTTGCAACAATTGCCACATTCCGTCCCAGTCAGTGTGATTCAGTGGGCATTTGCAAAACTGTTGATCCGGTTTAGTATTGTTGTGAACTTGCAAATGTCCTGCAGCACAGTGACTCCAGTTCTTTATCTACAGACCAAGATAGATCCCAACAGTGACTCCTTACCACCAGCAATCAGAAACTCTGAAGAGCGGCTCTCCAAGGGTGACATATATCTGCTAGAAAATGGGCTGAACATCTTTTTGTGGGTAGGAGCAAATGTTCAGCAAGGGCTGATCCAGAACCTCTTTGGAGTGGCATCTTTCAGCCAAATCAGCGGCAGTATGGTAAGTGGGGTCATGCTGGGCAACAAGAAGATTTCTCCTCATTCTTAGGGTGCTGTCTAACCTTCTGCTTGCAGGATTTCCCCCAAAAGATCTGGCAAGGTTCTGAATAATGGGACCAGCCCTGTGTAACGGCCCCAACTCTCTGATTTGTGTTTTGACTCCTTAACACAATAGATGGAACAGATCAGTTACTTACAGTTCCATACCTAAACCATCGGTCCATGTAGCTCAGTATTGTTTACACTGACCAGCTGTAGTACTTCATGATTTCAGACTGGGGACATTCCCAGCTCTGCCTTGAGATGGCAGGGGTTGAATTTGGGAGCTCCTATGTGTAGTGCAGATGCTTTGCCACTGAACTGTGGCACTTCCCAAATCATGGGTAAGAGTGAGCAGTGCTGTGGAAAGAGTTTCGGCAAGGTTGGGTAGCTCTTCTACACGTGGGTCAGGGTGGTTTTTGTGATGCATCCATCATTTTCTGTGTGTGTGCTGCTCTGGGAATGTTCCTTCTTGCTAGTTTTGAGAAGATCCAAGCTAGGTGTTTAGTACCTCTGCTGATTATGACATATTTGTGACTAGTAAATAACACAGCTCGCCCATGTGCGAATGAATGTTTTGAAGTGGTTCTTGATCTTCTGTGAGATGTTTCAACTCTGTGTTGCAGTGCGTGCTGCCAGTTTTGGACAATCCCTTTTCGAAGAGAGTACGGTCCGTCATTGATATGTTCCAGTCTCAAAGATCACGCTATATGAAGGTAATTGATGCTTGCTTGTGATTGGTTTTTTTTAAAAATCATTGCCTTCTGTAATTTCTGTGCATCAAATTACGTTTGAATATTATTACGTTTGAATAATCGGGGGGGGGGGGAATTACACAATACCGTAGTACTTGCAATTTCTAGGACCCCACAGTGGGTTCTAACTTAGTATTTTCCCTATGCAGTTTAGAACGGGGCTTCATTATATTGTGTCGGAAACTTATTTGGTTGTACAAACCATAGCTAGCCAATGCTAGAACGTCCAAGGTTCCATTAATACTTGGCACCAAAGGCACCACTCTCTTAACATCTTACTAACATTTTCCTTTTGCTTTGTAGCTCATGATTGTCAAGCAGGAAGATAAACTGGATTTGCTGTTCAAACACTTTTTGGTGGAAGATAAGAGCATGAATGGGGGTGCTTCATATGTGGACTTCCTCTGTCACATGCACAAGGAGATCCGCCAGTTGCTGAGCTAGAGCTGGAGATACGCTGGATTCCAGCACTGACACTTCTATGTTCACTAACCGCCTGATGAATGGGCCCAGCTCCTTCGAGAAGGACAATACAGAAAGCTGTACAATTCCATAATTTTTAATACACTGTGCATAAACAGTTTCAGCATCTCCCAAAACCCTTTGAAGAAGTGAGGCATGGACAGACGAAACATCAGCTATAGGAGTGGGTGTGGGAATGTTATTTGATTCCAGGCCTTGGACCTGTGCCCTCTTCTTGTGCTTGGCAGGTATCTGTACCTCCTGCCTCCCAGCCCCCCAGTTCTGTTATAACAAATGTCATTTGAGTTTCACTATACAAGATTAAGCATCAGGTGAAAAGGTGATTGCTCTTCAGAACCACACAGTGCGTGTCAAGTTTGTGCATGTGATACTCTATATGAAAAGGAGCTATTGGGGTGGGGGTGGGGAGTGGAAGTTGGCAGGCCCTGTTCAACCAAAGAGTAGGAGATTGATAAAGCAACCAAGCTGGGGGTTTTTACACCTTCACTTATAAGTGGAGAGAGCAATATACTGTAAGCAAGTTATACAGTGGCATCTTCTAGGAAACACCTGAGCTGTTAGGGAAAATAGCAGGGTAGGCATGCCTTGACTGTAGTTGCTTTGCTGTGTGGATATGCCTTGGAATAAGTGAGTGATAATGAGCAGGTGCTGTTTTGGGGAAAGCGAAATTATTCGGGGTTGGTATAAACAGGTGTTGCCTCCCCCACCCCTTGAGAAAAACAGCATCTTTCTTTCTTTCTTTTTCTGCCAGTGTCCTCTTGCTTTGGTGGTCCGTTGCCTCTTTCCATTCACGTGGTAGGCTTTTGTCTGGAATATCCTTTTCAAAGGAGATGGCCGTGCTTTCCCTTTCTTATCACTTTGAAAAAGTTGTGTTTATACGCAACACAGGAGTTTGCTTGGAGAGACACTCAGTTTGAATTGTATCCAAGAAGCACTGAGAAGTCCTGTAGCACCATGCAGAAGGAGTTGCTCATATTCATAACATAAGGTTCAAATCATGCCACTAACGTATTCTGAAATTCAAACCTTTAGTAGCTCTGAATAATTTTGGTCATGCAGCACTTAAATGGCTACACCTGGGCAGTTCTTACTAGTCCATCAGCGTAGGATATCTGTGGCATGCCTGCTTGTAGTCTTGTTACAACAAATCAAGCAGGCTTATGGTTGACCTCTCCAAGGCTGAGCAGAAAGTATTCTGTTTTGTATTAGACAGAAAGATGATGAGTTTGAGACTCCACGAGTCAAAGGGCTCATTCATTTTTAAAAAGACACTAACCTTTTGTTTTTAATGCTACACTTAGAAATTCTTGCAGTGCCCAGAATGTACTGGGGAACCGGCAGCACTGAAACGTGAAAAAAGGAAAAGCAGGGAGGTAGATCGCTTGGACAAATGATGGATTAAGACTGAATATAAGTAAAGCATTTATTCCATCTGCCATTGAAAATTGAAGTTGAAACCTTATGTATATGACAGATTAAATAATCCAGGAGTGTGGTTTCTAGTCCCTTGAACTATAGTGTGTGTATGCGTGTGTGTTTGTAAATATTTTTCCTTCTACTGCAGCTAGTTTGTCTTCCCTTTCATCACACAGTGAAGGGGAATATCCCAAAAACTGTTAACTGGCCACACCTCAGTGAGTTTCTCAGCAGTCTTAAACACATTTGCAAGTGTGGCTACCCCCCCCCCTCTTGCCAAACATACATACTGTCTCCAACCAAAAAAAAATTAGAAATCTGTTAAACCAGTGAAGAGATTTGCTCCCCAAGACTCCACAACAGGACTTCCAGAATACTAATTTCTAGAATTAATATAAAAGAAAATATACGATCATAAATCTTTCTTCACTTTTTTCAATGCATCTTTTAATTTGTAAAGAAATAAAAATATATGAAGATGTATTTTATGTCATTGTTAGTAAATAAATACTGATTATTTTTTCCAAGCCCTGTATTCTGGGGATGGGAGAGAGAGCTGGTGTGCAGGTGACTCAAATCAAGTTCCGTCATGGCAAATAAAACTTATTTGCAACGATATTTGAAAGAATTCCGTAAGGTGCTTATAATGTTTTGCTTTCTGGATTAAACACATTTCAGCTTTCAATACTATGACCTTCACTTCCTGTTAGGAATGCGGTGAAACATATTAGCATACATGGCCTTCTTATAAACTGAAAACACCATCTTGAAAAGATGTTCCCCCATAGCTTCCTATTTTCATGAATATAGATCATCTCAATGTTGATTTCCTGTAATCATGGCATAAGATCTTGCACTTTGTAAGCCATTTTGGTCAGTGTGCTATTGCATAATTCTTATGTGGTTGCTCAAATAGAAATGAGGTTTATTTCTCTTAAATCACTGATATCGCTGCTACTACTGTTAATAATAATTGCATATCAGATGTTGCTGTCATTGATTCCAAGGCCAGAAGCAATCACAGGAGCATAAAAATACTTCTACAGTGGAATCCATTCCTGATTTGTTTGGAGAGTTAGCAATTCATCCTGGTTTTCTGCACAACTGTGATCATTATCCAGTTTCCTTTTTTGCTACTTGCTTTTCTTCACTATTTAGTTCTGCTGCTGGTGTGCCTTAAAAATAACTCTTCAAGCATCATCTCAGCAGGCCTGCTTCAGCCTCAAGGTTAGTTGCATTGAGGGATCCTGTGTTTGAGAGTAAGAGGAAGAAGATGTTACATATGATCTTGTGTAGGTCTGCTCAGAATAAGGACATCCTGGATTCAACAGAACTCGCTCCCAAGGATGCAACATAGCAAAGAAGGCAAGGAAGGAAGGTATGGCTTAAAAGGTAGCAGGCTGCTGCAACATTTTATGTTGAGAAGCAGTATTTCATTTACGGCAAAAATATTCCCATTGATTCACTCCCACCCACCCCCTCAAAAACAGTGAGACTGCGATTTAAGAGTTGGTATAGGACAACGGCTGGGGAGACCTAGCTTCAAATTCCTGCTCATTCACAAAGCTGCTTAGGAAATAAATACTGGGTATGGTCTCATAAAAAATATGGGGTGGGGATGACCCTGATTTTTTGGATTGCTTGCCTGCCTCTGGCTAGAAAACTAAAGTTGCTAGACATCTTTGTGTGAGTGGAGGTTGTCATCATCCTTGTTCCTGCCTGCCTATGTGTTCTCCCTCATTTTCACCAATTCCTTCCCCCGCCCGCCAACCATATTTTTAAAACTTCTCATTTACAGCAATTTATGAGGCTTATTTGCAGAGTCCCAGATACGTGGGGTTAGAACTGCAATAAGTATTTGAGGATCTGGGTGCTTAAGTGCAAATTTTCCTCCCTCAAACCCGTAAAACAGGAATATAAAAACGTGTAAAAGTACATAAAATAGGAATTCAGAAGTGTTTGACACATACAACACAGTCCAATCTTACAGGTGTCAGAAAGCCTGACAAAAATATAAATTGCCAGAAGACATCTGAAACAGCTGGTGGTTTGTTGCATGATTCATATATGGCAGGGTTAAAGCCATATTGTGACCCTGTGATATGTATGGTGCCGTCCCATGTGTAGTTTCCCCATATTTAAGTGATACTAAAGGGCAGTTGGTCTTTCAGGAAATCTGGAATACTGCAATGCACTCTACGTGGGGCTGCATTTGAAGGTGACCCGGAAACTGCAATAAATCCAGAATGCGGCGGCTAGACTGGTGACTGGGAGTGGCCACTGGGACCACATAACACCGGTCCTGAGAGATCTACATTGGCTCCCAGTATGTTTCCGAGCACAATTCAAAGTGTTGGTGTTGACCTTTAAAGCCCTAAACGGCCTCGGTCCTGTATACCTGAAGGAGTGCCTCATTCTCCATTTTTCAGCCCAGACATAGAGATCCAGCTCTGAGGGCCTTCTGGTGGTTCCCTCATTGAGGGAATTGAGGTTACAGGGAACCAGACAGAGGGCCTTCTCGGTAGTGGCACCCGCCCTGTGGAACGCCCTTTCATCAGATGTCAAGGAAATAAGCAGCTATCCTATTTTAAAAAGACATCTGAAGGCAGCCCTGTTTAGGGAAGTTTTTAATATTTAATGCTGTATTTTAATACTCGATTGGGAGCTGCCCAGAGTGGCTGGGGAGACTCAGCCAGATGGGCGGGATACAAATAATACATTATTATAAATTATTTGTTTCTGATTTTTTTATTAGAAGGCTTAACAAGAAGACCTTGGAAATGGGTTGTTGGCTTCCTAGCAGCCAATACTGTCTGATAGTACATAGCCTCTATAGGGCGGAGGCATCTTCAGCCCCTCCCCCAAGTCTTTTGGGATGTGGCTGAGTCCCCCCAATCTCGAGGGGGAAGAAGAGGCAGAGCCCTTCCACACCTGTCCACTCCTTCCCTCCCCCGTCTCTCTACAGCCTTTGGAGATGCCATGCGGCCTGGCTGGATATTGCCCTGGGTCGCACAGCATTTGTGACGTTCATACGATGTTGCGTGTTGCACACACGCATGACGCCCCCCCCCTGGTTATTACAAATAATAGCCCCTTAGACAAATGCCCAAAACACTTTTAAGATGCTCTGATGTTTCTACCTGTTGAGGCCTTTCATTTGCCATTTTGCTTGTAAAGAAGCCAAGTTCCTGTTTGTCAATATAGTGTTCGTAGCATGGGATCTTTCTTCTTAGAAAAATGCCCGGCTGCATACATAACTTGTTTTCAAGTAGGTTTCCATGACTGCACAAAAATAGCTTGCAGGCACTACGAAAGTAATTTCTTAAACTATTGAGATGTTGGCTGAACTAATTGTCCTATTTCCAGCGGTAAGCAACCCAGGACCACTGTAGAAACGATTAAAGTTTACACTTAAAGAAATAATGCTTGAAACCACAAGCTATTTATGTAAACCCTAACTACAAAACCACATCTCTAGCTATAAAATGCCAAAAGACATCCTGGAGTTTATTATGTCTTAACTTTTTATGTGTTGTAATATCTGTTTATCTTTTTAAATATTTTCCCCTCTACCGTCAACCCCCTGCCAAATCATATATACTGAACAGACTGCTTACTTCCTTTTTTTAAAAAAATGTGGGCATGGATATTAAGTTTTGTTTTTAAAATGAGGCACATAGACCTGATGAAATTCTTAACAGCTGGTGGCAGCAGAGAGTTAAACCAAACTGGATGCTTCTCGATATTAACAGGGAAAGGTAAGCATGGCTTCATAGAATCAGAGACTCGTAGAGTTGGAAGGGCCCTGAGGGTTATCTAGTCCAACCCCCTGCAATGCAGGAATCTCAACACACACTCCCGTGTGCGAACCACTTTTATGGCTGCATCACGGTTGTGAGCATCCTGCTTCATTTTGTCATGCAAGTTTAATTGCAGGCTATACTGTAAGCACAGTCTTATGGTAAGATAGGCTAAGCAGGTTTGCTTGGGTTTGTTGGCACTCCTTTTCTATGTTTCAGCAGGAAGGAGATGTGGCTGCAGGATTACTGGTATAGCTTTGATCGGGATGAAGCCTTCCCAGTCGCATTAATGAACGAACCACACCAGGGGAGATTTTGGGAATTACATGCACAAAGTCAAGGCTCTTTTAGTGTTATGAATAACAAGTAGAGTGTGCACAGATTTACCAGTGCCGGAGCTGTTGTTCTGGGACAAGTTAAAAATAATATTCATAGGGTATTCTCACTCTGGAGACTACTTTTTTAATGGCATCAAGGAAAGACCAATTCAGATAAGATTTTGGCATTGTTTCTTTTGCTGCTGCTTCATATGGAGCAAACCTCTGCTCTGGAGCAAAGAAAAGTAGCATTTCTGCTGCTGTAAAGTCATTTCAGAAAGCGTGTTTCTTAAATTCCTTTGAACATGGTCAACAGGGCTTAACATTAAGAGTCATAAATGGTTGCACTCATAAATATATTCAACATTAATTTGTAGAGTCATTTTGTTATTTTTATATATTTCATTTTATTCAACACATAGTTGACATTACAACATGAATTCACATCGCCTATCAGTTAAACAGTACACAAATAACTACATCTCTATGGACTAAAATACAGTTTAATGTTATGAACAGTGCACTTTATGATACTGCATCTTCCCATAATTTGTAGGGACTACAATTCTTAGTTTCATTAGGCTGATGGTGATGCCTTTCCTTTCTATTGGAAATTGAATGGAGTTAGGAACAATGACAACTGAAACTGGATGGCATGCACACGAAAGCTCATACCAATAACAAACTTAGTTGGTCTCTAAGGTGCTACTGAAAGGATTTTTATTATTTTGTTCATTATGTGTACAAAGTCAACCATTCAATAAGAGGTATACAAACTGTTGCTTGTATTAAATGCAGCACTAAGTAGGCATCTGCCAGTGTAAGGATTTAAGCCTACACAACAGGAATTATCTCCCCCTGATCTGTTCTTGGGGGCCTCACGCAACCTCCAGAGCAGATTTGGGGAGGGCATAAAGTTCATGCAAGGGAAGGAAGGAGGGGAGTCACCATGCACAAGCAGGAATATTTACACTGATGGGATGCATTGGATACAAGTCATAAACTCACACCCTCCAACGTTTCTCTGATGAAAATAGCGATATCCTATTCCACAATTAGGACATGGGTGGTGCTGGGGTCTAAACCACATAGCCTAGGGTTTGCCAATCAGAAGGTCAGCGGTTCGGATCCCCGCAACGGGGTGAGCTCCCGTTGCTCAGTCCCTGCTCCTGCCAACCTAGCAGTTTGAAAGCACGAAGTGCAAGTAGATAAATAGGTACTGCTCCAGGTGGGAAGGTAAACGGTGTTTCCATGCGCTGCTCTGGTTCGCCAGAAGTGGCTTGTCATGCTGGCCACATGACCCGGAAGCTGTCTGCGGACAAACGCCGGCTCCCTCGGGCAGTAAAGCGAGATGAGCGCCGCAACCCCAGAGTCGTCTGCGACTGGACCTAACGGTCAGGGGTCCCTTTACCCTTTGCCTTTATTCCACAATAATTTCTCATTTATATCCCGTCCATCTAACTAGGTTGCCCCAGCCACTCTGGCCGGCTTCCAACATATATATTTTAAAATACTCTGGTTTCTCTTCATATCGGATATGAAAAAAACATTTAAAACCGTCCCTATGCAGGGCTGATGGTTTGGGAGTCAGATAACTCCATGCCCTCCAACATTTCTCCAATGAAAATAGGAAAAGTGGGACATTCTGGGATCGAATCAGAAACTGGGATGGCTTCTGTAAATCTGGGGCTGTCCCTGGAAAATAGGGGAGGGTCTGAAATCTTTATTCTTTTATCATGTTACTTGAGGTCCAGTACAGTTCGCTTGCTTTTCCCTATCCCCCAGGTAGTTCAAGGAAAGACGCACGGCTAAAAAGAGAGGACAAATGGAAACTTGTGTGGAAGCCATAAAGCAGAGGTGGCTAACATTTGATCCTCTGGCTGTTGGAACTCTGTTGCCACAATCCCAAACTATTGGCCATGCTCGATGTTGATGAGAGATGGGTATGCAACCACATCTGCAGAGTCTCAGGACAGCTGTAAAGGTTGGGTAGCTACGCACGGAACATAAGCTCAGTTTCCATAACCCTCAAATGTGTCATAGAAACAATTTGTCTGTTTTAACCCGAGATCTACGAATCTAAGTTTGTAGCAGCTAGCATGCAAAAATGTTGCACATACTGTATACAAATTTACAAGCTAATTATGCTTCTCTTTAGAGGCAGATATTTTATTGGTCTTCTGTATTTAGATGGTAATGATGAGTGGGGGGGCCATGAAAAACTCAAGAATCAACAAATGAGGGTGGCAGAGTGAGGTGAGGAGAGAGTGGTTTATAAAGGGATTGAAGCAATGGGAACTACTCTAATAATGTCATTGTTGCTTCAGAAGACTTAGCTCTGGGCACAGGACTGGTATTTGCAGAGATTTTAGCTTTCAAAAAGGTCCTTTATGTTTCTAACTTGGGAGCTGGCCACTGTAATAAAGGGAGATATTGTGTTGGGTTTAAATAATAAGTATCTGTAGCTTAATGTGAATTTATAAACTTTATTTTGCCAGCATTACACTTATGAGAACGGCTGCTCATTTGTTCCCAGGGAATGACAGATACCACCTTGTTAAGCTATCAGTATAGCAGGCGTAAAAATGTATTTGAAGTTGCATCAATCTCTTGTTCAGGAAGAAATCCTGACTAACATAATCTTAGAACAGTGGGTTTTCCCCTCAGGATTGGAGTAATACGTCTCACTCTCTGCTATTATGGCTCCAGGCTGTCTGGCATTATAGTAAAAAGTGAAGAAGAAGAAAACATTTTACATTCACTTGCTTTGCCTACAGAATAAAAGAAGTTGTAAAATGCATTTTTGTTTTGAAAACAATTGTTATGATGTACTATGGAAACAAAGAACAAAAAAAAACATTTGTTGGTATGCTTGCATGCCATGGCTGGTATTTGATTAAGTTTTACTCAGGCCCATTGAATCAATGCATATTACTAAGTTAGGTCAATTCATTTCAATAGGTCTGCTCTGGGTTGGTCCAGTTGATGTGGTGACAACAGAGTGCAAGGGTACTAAGGAAAGATAAAGTATTGCATTGTGCCTGGGGGCACCTCACCTCAATTTTGGCTTAAGAGAAGGCAAGGCATGTTCAGTTATACTTTTCCCAGGAGAACTTGGATGTACATAATGTACATGTATGAGTTTCTAAAAGTTGAAATGTTGGACATGGTGTTATAAGAATTTTGAGGTCATATATATATATATATAATAATAATAATTGTTCATAAAACATGTACATGAATGTACAGTACAGGCACATGTCTGAAGCAGCACAGGAAGACAGGCCTTTCTGACACCATTTTGACTCTCTCTCTGACCAGGTGTTCCTCTGCAAGGAAGAAGGGGGGTGGGGGGAACCTTCTCATTGTCTCAGGAATTAAAGTGATAATCCCTGGCATCCTGATACCTGGGTGCCAGACAAAAGGGTGTGATTAACTTGGCTGGGAAACAGGGAAATGTAAATATCTCTCAATTTTGTTGATTAGGTTTTGGGGGCAGGGGGCAGGGTCCAGACTGCTCAGATTACTGCCACCAGACCTCCCCGTTCATGATGTACCTATGATGAATCTAGGGAGGGGGGGTCTTGGGCTACACCCCTTCTGTGACATATGGATGATGCTTCTGGGGGGTGGGCTGAAACCAATTTCAAATTTCTTTTTAAGGGCAAGACATCTTTGGGGTTCCTTCCTTGTTCTCCTGCGTGAGAGGAAGGACCCTGTTGCAACAGCGAAAATAAAGGCTTTGCTTCTCAAACTTCTCTGGTTGGCCTCTGTTATATTCTCCAACCGATGGAGAACCCAATAAGGGAATAAAGGCAGATTTTTGCCCATATCACATGGATACTGTGCTTTAAACACAGGGTGTGATATTTCTTCTTGTCAAGGCTCAATCTATACACCTTCTCCCCATGAGGATTACCCAAACGCTAATTTGCTTTGTGAGCCACCTTGAATGGTTCTTCGGTTCTGATCTAGAAAATCTTCTGTTTCAGTGTCTCTGAAGAAGTGTGCATGCACACGAAAGCTCATACCAAAATATAAACTTAGTTGGTCTTTAAGGTGCTACTGAAGGAATTTTTTTATTTTGCAATGACAAACTTAGTTGGTCTCTAAGGTGCTACTGGAAGGATTTTTTAAAATTTTGTTTCGACTATGGCAGACCAACACAGCCATCTACCTGTTAATAAACATGTGAGTGACAACTATTTGTGAGAATGAATTCGATTGGATGACAGGATGTGTTTAGATTTTATCAGAGGCAGCAGTAGTTGAATTCTCCTAAAATTCTCTTCTTATCCTCTAGCAGTTACTGGGAAATATTTTAGACGAGCAAGGCAATCTGCTACCCCAGGCAAGAGAGTAAGTTGTGCTTGTTCTTCCAACATAAAAGAGCAGGTTGCTTTCTATACCGTGTTCATTACTGGACAGTGAAGTAGCAGCTCATTATCCACTTCCAGCCTCTCTGCTCCAAGCAGGCCACAGGGAGCCAGACAATTTTTCATTTTTCATTTCTCCTCTTGTAGCCTGAAGGACAGTCTCACTGGTGAAGCCAATGCACAGAGTGCACACATTATGAGTAGCATCACTGACTGATGTGTAGTGTAAGTGGAGACATGCTTATTGAAATCGCACGGCTTTAATGTCCTTGATTTTATTTTTGAATTATATTCTCTCATTGCAAATTACATGCCCAGTGTTTTTCTTTGACAAAGAGCAGCTGTAAGCGGACTTAGAAGTGACAAATACTGGACAAATGACCCACTGCTTTCTAGGTCGCTGTTAGCTACAGTACTTGATTCCAATGGGAATCCCGTTCAGTCTCACAGCTTGTGTAGTGGCCATCCCCCTCCCACCCTGTATTTGAGTACCCCCTTGCTGTTCCCTCTCAACAGCCATTCCTTTGATTGACTGGCTATCCTTTTAATTTCAGCGAGTTCCTTTAGCGGGAATAACTGAGTCTAATTGGACCCCAGGCACCGCTCGCGGAAGTAGATTAATCAAAGGGGCTATGCAAAGACCTCCACTGATCAGATGGAATTCATTAGACAGGAAATCCTTTTAGTGATGCAATTGCTGAGCCAAGATAGACCATGCCGCTTACGGCTTGACCCAGACACTATCTCATATCTTGCGCCATGAGGCACAAGGAAACTGCAGAGAAAAGGGTGGGTCTGCAGATATTTATTCTGACTACAGCAGGCATGCTAAGCATGTCACTATTCTTGCTTTTGTAGTTCCAAGCACTATAGGCATAGCTTAGGAGAAATGGGCATTTCGGGCATTTCAAAGCTGCACATACCATTGATCCCTATCCTGCATCATGCCATAAGTTGTTTTCTTACCTAAAAATGACAGGTTAATCTGCAAGCAGGATAAGGGAGAATAACAAAGGGATTTTTTTGGGATTGGTCTGATAGGGAACAGGAATTGGTGCGCTTTTGATTTGCACTGACATAGTGGCCGTTGGCCTGATCCAGCAGGCTCTCCTTTTGTCCTTGAGCTGCCTGTATGCTTGCAGATAATTGGAGTCCAAATTGGCCTGTCCAATGCATCTGCACGTCATGGAGAGCTTGGGAGGCTATCGGAGCGGGATATGATGACGGTCATCTAGTCCAACCCTCTGCAATACTGTACAAGAATCTTTCGACCCAATGTGGGGCTGGAACCCACAACCCTGAGATTAAAAGTCTCATGCTCTTACTGGCTGAGCTAGCGACACTCACAACTTGAACAGTGGGGGGAAAGAGGCGGAATGATGGGTGACCATACTGACATACCGTGCTGTTGTTGTTGTTTTTAAAGGGATTTAATCTTTTTAAAATGTTTTAAATGAGACACACACACACACACAATCAAAAACAATATTTTAATATTAAAATATTAAAAATAAAATTAAAATAGTATATTATATATACTATTTTTAATTTTATTTTTAATATTTTAATATTTAAAATTAAAGTTATTCCCATCACAACCACAGTATGTATGTATGTATGTGTGTGTGTGTGTGTGTGTGTGTGTGTGTATATATATATATATATATATATATATATATATATATATATATAAAACGGATCGCATTTTCCCCATAAGACTTAAGTCCCGACGTAAGTTAACTTACCCCGCTGTCTTGCCGTATTTCTAGCGCGAGTTCTCGCGTTCCATCTCAGAGAGAGAGAGAGAGAGAACGAAAGTGGAAAGTAACCCGAGAGTCCCCCGTTCTCCCCACCCCCGTGAGCGAGATCACGACTCTCAGCTTTTCCTATCTCTACACAGCCTCGCGCGACGGTCACGCGGCGAGGGTTGCTTTCCGGCCGGCCCTTGGCTGTCGCAGAAGCGCAAAGATGGCGGCGGCTCCCCCCTCGTCAAGCTACGCGGCTTGGGTGGCTCGGCTAGCCGAGCTGAAGAAGCTGCGGGGCAAGCAGCCCCGGATGAGGCCTTACCGGCCCCTGGTGCTGGCCAACCAGGTATCCAACCGGCGCCTGGGCCTCGGAGGTGGGTTTCCTCCTCAGTCCCAGCTAGGGTTGTCCTCTCTCCTGTCTCGTATTCCAGTGTAAAATCCTACGTTCTATATTGATACTGTACTACAGTTTTGTCCTGTATTTCAGGTCTTCTCTCTCTTTCTGCTAAGTTAAGGACCCTCTCCAAATAGGTAAAAAAAAGAGAGGTAAAGGACCCATGGACGCGGTTACAAACACGTGTTTGAAAGGATGTGTGAAAGGTCATGTATTTCATTGAATATTTACAGATAAATTGTAAACAGACAAGAACGTTAGTAGGATTGTTGTAATAACCTGCAGTTGTATAAGAGTATATATTTAAAGCAGATGAATAAATGAGCAGATTAAGTTAATTTGGATATGCAGAAGACATTGAAAATAAATTTAAGGAACTGCAGAAAGAGGGGGAAGGAAGTCAAGTTTTGAAATGTTGAAATGATTTGAAAAATCAGTGAAATGTATAAACCTGAAAAGCATGAATAAAATTTAAAAAAAGAAAAAGAAAGGTCATGTATTTGAGCTCTGCATAGCCAAGCGCAGACAGATTTGCAAATTCATGTGTGTGTATGTGTGTGAGTGAGTGAGAGAGAGAGAGAAATTCCAGAGGGGCCATCCTATTAGGCTGCAGTAGATTGTAATGGATGACTCGGGGGGGGGGGATAAAAATCGCACCCCACCAGCCGTGCCCTGTATTTTGCCAGAACAAAGGTGGCAACCCTAGACTCCCAACTCGGGACTGCATCCTGCTCCACTCCATGCGCAGAGGATCCCGCCATGGCTAAACCAACCTGGTTTGGCCATATACTTTAATTCCAGGTTATCTGCTGTTCTGGATATGAAGCCTAGAGTTGTAGGGCAGGCATTGGCAATGTTTTCCAGCCATGGGCCGGATCATTCCCACGGACAATTGTCCATGGGCCGGACATGCACCTCACATGCGCAGAAGCGATTTCCGGCGCCCACGCTGTCCATATCCGGGGCTCCGGAATTCGCTTCTGCGTGTCTGGACATGCACAGAAGCGATTTCCGGCGCTGCGGTGCCCATGTCCAAAATGTCCCCAGTGCCAGAAATTGCTTCTGCGGCAGTGCAGACGCAATTTCTGGCGTCACTCGGTGAGTCACCCCGCCACATACGGGGGGGACTTGCCGAGCGGGCAGCTCGGTTCACTGGTGGTCCGTGGTCCGCATCCGGCCCATGGGCGGACGTTGCCGACCTATGTTGTAGGGAGTTGGAAGAGGTCCCATAGGTCATCTAGAACTTTTGCCCCAACCTGGGGCTTGAACCCATGATTCTGGAGAGATTAAGAGCCTCAGGCTCTACTGTCTGGGCTATCCCTTCACAGTACTGACGTTTATTTCATTGGCTGCATTTCAATCTCACTGTTCTCGGATGTATGCCTACATTCAGCTGAATATGAATGTTTGGTTGAATCATTTTGCTTTATAGTGCTCTGAAGGCTAGCAGACTTTGTCTGTGGCAAATGGCCAGAGGGAATAAATTCCACAACTGGAACACTGTAAAGCATGCTAATTGTTCCCTCAGTATTTATAAAAGTAAAGTAAGGGAGAAAACCATGTGTTGTATGTAGGAAATATTCTTTCTGGTTGGCATGAAAAAATGGGTTGTTACCTTGTGATCAAGGCTCTTTATTTTCTTCAATTCTGTCTGCATAAAATTTCATAGACAATCCAAGAACTGGTACAGGCTTCTGAGAACCTTGCCTTTTAATTACAAAAAGTGAAACGTAATCCTTAAAAACTTACCGGTACGTTATATTACATTTGTTAGCCTTTCAAATATTTCATATGGCCATGGTTTAAAATACAGTTTTTGCCAATACTTATGTTCGACAACCGAGATGCGGCTTCCGATTGCTTGCAGGAGCTTCCAGCACTCAGCGGAAGCTGTGTTGGACATTCAACTTACGAAAAACATTTGATAACCGGAGCATTTACTTCTGGGTTTTCTGTGTTCATGAGCCAAAATGTTCCGAAACAGAGGCGTTCAGTATCCGAGGTTTGACTGTATTCAAATAATAACTAGAAGTGAAATTCCCAATTCCAATGAAGGCATGTTTTATTGGATTAAAGATGCAATAGAAAACAGTGTGAAGAATCTACTTACTTTTATTGTCTTCAGTGTTTCATATGGTATTCACGCAATAGAGTTGTCACTGTTATAAAATGCTCCTGAGTAATGGCAGTTTCCTTTCTTTTACAGAGGCAACATGCATCACAGAGATGTCATTAATGATGGCCTGTTGGAAGCAGAATGAGTTCAGTGATGTAACTTGCGCCCAAGAGATCCAGACATTCTTCAACTGTGCTGCAAAGGCAGAAGTAATTATTTCGCAATTTATCCTCTAATCAAGCTGCAGGAAATTAGTTTCCATAGATAATTTGAGTGTGTAATACCACTACAAATCTCCGTCATTGTGTTTGTATTATCCTGGGAGGCAGGTTCTTACATTTTAATTGCATACTGCTGAATGTTAACCTGAATGTGTGAAACTGGCAACAGTGGTGGTTTAGCAAATGGTAAGCATATTTGCCCAAGACAGTATAATGCAAAGGTGCAACCCAGATAATACAGCTTTAAAAAGATATGGTGTGCTGGTTAATGATGCGAGTAGTTTGAATATGTGAACTTGCCATTAGGACCCATTCTTGGAGATTATAGGTCCATCACATACCAGGTGTCATTGAAACTAATGAAATCACTACAAAACGAATGAGGTTAAGGCATTGGTTACATCAGGTGATATGCTATTGTGTGGCTGCATATTTTTTAAATACCGGTGTGGCAGATGGAATTGCTTCTGCAATTTTTGAAACATCTATTTCCTATGGCATCTATGGTTTCATATCTGGTTTTTTTATTAAGTTCTCATCCTGCTTTTTAAAAGCAAGTTTCAGAGTAAAGGTAAAGGGACCCCTGACCATTAGGTCCAGTTGTGACCGATTCTGGGGTTGCGGCGCTCATCTCGCATTATTGGCCGAGGGAGCCGGCGTACAGCTTCCAGGTCATGTGGCCAGCATGACAAAGCCGCTTCTGGCGAACCAGAGCAGCACACGGAAGCGCCGTTTACCTTCCCGCTAAGTTTCAGAGTAGTTCATAGCAAAAATGTCTAAAACAATAATAAAATATATAATATAATTGAAATAATAAAATATATAATTGAAACAACCAAACATCAAAAATACCTGAAAAACAGCAGCTGTTTTTATTAGCAACTTTTTCTGTTTTATATTTCTTTGGTTCTTGACTTATCGTGGGCAGTTTTGAGTTTCAGGTTGCTGGAAAAATCGGTTATAGAAATTGCAAATAACTTTTCCTTCAAATAGCTGGTGCAGTCTGCACCAAACATAAAGTCCTGTTCCCTTCAAAGGGCTGCCTTTGAAGATCACATTGAAACTACAGTTAGTTCAGAATGCTGCAGCCAGATTGTTAACAGGGCTGCATACGTGTGATTCCCATTTTGAAACAAATACCTACAAGCCTGTCCACCCATTGGGATTTGGAATAATTATTACTGCGACTGCATTGTATTTTTACTGTTGTTCTCAATGGTTTAATTTTTTGTAATAACTTATATTTTAAATTTAAGTGACGGCCTGGTTTTGTTAGCTTTTTATGAGGAAAATCAGGGTATAGATATGTTAAACACGATGTACTATGTACAATCCAATTTGGAAGGAGAGAAACCCCCACTGTATAGCAGAGGAATATGGCCTTGTGTGTTAATGGACAACAGCAAGGAATGCATGTTTCAGGTAAGCTATAGAAATGTAAAAATCCCGTAAGAGTTATTTTTATAAACAAATATCAGTGTGCTCCCCAGTTTATAACTTAATGACATCTGGGGTGCTTCTGCTGTACACTCCATGCCTGAAAATGAGATTGATCAAGTATTTGACTTCTCAACCAATCCGACCAGTAAAATATTGGCTAAGCATGTAAATTTAGAATCTTGTACACAGTTCCTGGGGTTAGTACTTTTCAATTTGTTTGGGCATATTCCTGAGTTGATAAGCATGGGTTTGTGCCATTTTGTATGACTGTAAAAGAGAGGGAGAGGGGGGGAAGAGAGAAAAAAAACCTTAAAGCTATTGCTGCTATACCAATATACATTCATGTAAACAATGTTCAGGAAATTGACCAGTTCTTCTTGATTTCTTTCCTACAACACCTGAGTCACAGTCATTTTTAAAAAAAAAAAAAACATTCAAGACAAGTTGTTTTAAAACGTGGTTATAGCTGTACGTCAGGGCAAGAATTGCCTTCCCTTAAATTAAACAGGTAGTAAAGGATTCTTATTCCTGCCTTTGCTATGAAGCAATGATGCAATTAAAAAAAAGTAGGCCACCACCTACACAAGGGCATTTTTTACTTTGTGGAATATTTGGCTGCAGGCTTATAATAGTGGACCTGTATCCCAACCTTGTTAAAACATATAATGAGACAAATTACGTTCTGTTTCCATCTTGCATGTAATAATCATTCCCATTGTGCAGGGGTGACTTTTGAGTGCACCCCCCTGTGTCATTAAACCATAAATTGCAAGTAACCATGTGCCAATGGAAACAAGCTTCAAGAATGAAGAGGATTCCAGGGGGCCATGGGCCACAAAATAGATAGTGTACCTGCCAGTATTTTTCTTAGGGTTCAAGAACTAGTCAATCGAATTGCTTCAAATCACAAGTGTTTTGATATAATACACATACTCTATAGTTACTTTGCCAAGCCTTCTGTTTTGTGAGTTACACTTATTCTTAGAAAAATATGATCCTCCCTTGTTGCTGCACAAGCCACTCATATCAACAGGAAACTGACTAGACGCAAAATGTGACCAAGTACATTCAAATAACATCTAAAGGATATATTGTCCTCCTATTCCTAGGAATTGATAGTAAAAGTTCAGCACCTCTTCCTTGACTGTAATATTTATCATTTCATTGTTTCAAATAAATTGAGTTACCACTGGCTTCTGAATGCAGCTCTCTCTAATTGTCCAGCGGTTGATGCTTGCAACATTGGGAATATTGCTGGGATTTGTGCATCAGTTTAATAAACATAGGAAATTGTTTGTGTTCTTTTCAGGCAGAACGCAAGGGAAAGCTTCGAGCAGAATCTCTGGGCCAGTCGGAGAAACTTGGTTCAAAACAAATCAACAAATTACTGAAAAGGTTTCCAAATATTACACACAATTATTAAAGAGAATTGCCTCGCCAAGTATCTGTGGACACCAGGACTGGAATTTGAAGAAACTCACTGCTTGTTGGTCATTCTCTTTGAAATGGACGGGAAATGCTTTCCTGCATTTCATACTGTTTTTTTGAATAAAACTACTGTTGAGAGAAGATGAAGACCTAAAGTTTCCTTGGATACAAAGAGAAGCTACAGCAGTTATTTGACCAGAAGAACTTTTGCTTGGAATGTTCTTCAATTATCATCAATTTTGAGTCTTCAGTGAAATAAAATCTTTTGTGAAATCCTATCTGCTGTTATAGAGCAAACTTTCTTTCTGAACTTTGGCCTCAAAACTGCTAAACAGCAGCATCCCATAAGCATGACCCTTGCAGCCAAGAGTTCCCAGTATGACATGGGTGGTGGTGGGAAGTATTATGAGTGTTAAATTATCGTAGGATCACGCAAAGATAACGCTCAGAGTCTCTTTTATAGTGCCATCTGTGTGCCACCCCCAGAACACCTGCCTCACCACTAGGGAACTTCCTTATGGAAACTTCCCAGTCTAACTCTGATTTACAGTGGTGGATAGGAAAAAGTTGAGAAGCAGGAGTACTTTAAGGGGAGTGAGAATGGATTGAGTTCTCTCTATTCTGTCCATAGAATTTGGCAGTTTTTAGAATCCGTCCTAGATTCCATTCACTTGTGAGGGGCAAAAACCTCCCTGCTCCCTGATTTACACTTCTCTATAGTACTTCTTCTCGTGGAATAAAACTTTTAACTTCAGTTACTAAAAGTATTGCATTTAAGGGTGCTGTGTTTGCTGGGGACTAAAGGGAAGGTAAAGCCTCAAAATATGCTTGAAGTGAAACAATTTTATGCTGCATTGCACCCAACACATTTCAGCATGCTGCCTTCCTGAATAATAACAACAAAGATTACTTAGAGAGAGTGTGTTGTTGTTGTTTTTAGTTTGATAAAAAGAATCTAATTGCATTTTAGGCGGTAGTGATGAAAGACTTGTGAGTATACGACTTCTGTTTTTACTAACTGCTACATGTGTTCTTTGTCATGTTCCATAGACCTTTCCTTTATTTGAAACTAAATCTGCAGAATGCTAAATTCAGTTATCTGACCTTGCAAGTGACAAGTTCTGATTAACAGTTTTTATTAAGGCATTCTTTTGTTTAGTGTTCTTATTTTAAACAAAGAGTTTATTTTTTATTTATTTTTGCCAAATCATTTTTATTCATTTTACAATAATTGTTAATTTCCATTACATTTTCCTTTCTTATATTACACATTTTGGCTAAAACCCTGACTTCCTTCAACCCTTCCTTATGATTTTCTTACTATTATAACTATTTTCTATATTTTCACTATTTAACCATTGCTTAAAATTATAACATCCTAATTCATCTCTAAAAGTCCTTAAATACACTGATTTTTGTAATTTAACTTGCAAAGCTTTTTGCAATCCTACCAATGTATTTAATTGACTGCAATTGTCTTTAGTCTGCATATTTAGACTTTTACAATCTGCCAAAAGGTCTTCTAGCCAGGTAAACCAGATCCCTGGTACATCTCACCACTGATTATACACTGAAGAAGAAACAGTCTGAGAACCTCAGACTTTTCTAAATATAACATCTGGTTTACAAAATCTTGAAAAATTTCACCACTCTCCTACAACCCTGTCATATCTAGTAGAAAACTTCCATTAATTGGTTGACAGGGCCCTCTCAAGTCTTATATATCCCATCTCTCTCCTCCTCCCCACCCCGCCATGCTATTTCTGATTCAATATTTCTTTGCTTTCAAAAGTGTAGCCAAAATGACACCCCATATGCACAATAAATAGGAATCAACTGACTTGGGGTAACCCTGAGGGTTTTTATTCATTTAATTTGTTAGTTGCTTTATCCTGCTCAGGACAACCCAAAGCGACTTAAAACCACACACACACACACACACACACAAAATACATTAAAGCCAAGAGGAGGGAAATGCATTAAAAATGATCACACCCACTTGTAAAAGGCCACATATATAATGAAGATGCCAGGTGACCCTCCCTGGGGAGAGCATTTCAGAAAGCAGGGAGCCACTGCAAAAAGGCCAGTTCTCATGTTGCCACCCTCCTCAATGAGGGCACATGAAAAAGCACCTCTGATGATGCTTGCAGGGTCTGGGTTGGTTCACTTTGTATCTGGCTTTGACACTTTTCAGACAATGACACCTGGGTCCTTCTTGGCAACAGAGCAAGACTTATTTCTGTTTGCACCATGGTATATTCCAGGGGTGGCCCTCCAGATGTGGCTGGGGTTGATGGGAGTTGTATCTGGAGGGCCACACATTCTCCACCCTTGCTACAGGTAAAGTTAAAGGTACCCCTAACCGTTAGGTCCAGTCACGGACGACTCTGGGGTTGTGGCGCTCTACTTGCTCTATTTGCTGAGGGAGCCGGCGTTTGTCCCCAGACACTTCTGGGTCATGTGGCCAGCATGACTAAGCCACTTCTGGCGAACTAGAGCAGCGTACGGAAACGCTGCTTACTTTCCCGTGTTGTAGGAATTTGAGCGGTACCTATTTATCTACTTGCACTTTGACATGCTGTCGAACTGCTAGGTGGGCAGGAGCTGGGACCGAACAACGGGAGCTCACCCCATTGCGGGGATTCAAACCACCAACTTTCTGATCCACAAGCCCTAGGCTCTGTGGTTTAGACCCCAGCACCAGCCGTGTCCCTATGCTAAAGTTAGGCAATATTTAAAATGCATCAACATGCAAATGTGGCTAAGAACAGGATTCCCTGCCCATCAACTATTGAGTCAGCCTGGTAATGGGTGGAACAGATTTGGGTAATGCTGACAGGACAAACAAGCTGTAGGGAACAGGTACATAACCATCCCATTTTTTTTATTATTTCCTTCCTGTAACCAGAGCTTCCTCATGTGTTCATGATAAAGGAGTATGTCACCCCAACACTGAAATCCCCTTCTTCTTTTGTGAACCATACTAAATACAATCCGTGAGGACCTGCCAAGGTTATTTCTGTACAAATCCATGCCCCACCCCCCTTTGCTGTGTCTCACTTCTGACGGCAAGCAGAGCCTGCTGCTAATTAAATGATTGCAATTCCTTGGCCAGACACACTGCAGTAGAAAACACCCAAGAGAAACCACTCCCTTCTCTTAGCAGCAGCCCCTGCAATTAATTCATCATTTAACACAACTGCATTAGACCTTGGTAGCAGTGGCAGAAAGGCGGCACTGGCAGAGAAGTGCAGGGTACTAGGAATCAAAAAATGAGAGGTGCCATTGGGAGGATGTGTGCACATTTGAGAGCTGTGTAAATTCAACCAAAAAGTTATTGTTTGTTTAAAGGAGAGAGTTTGATGTTTTCATGGAACAAAATGAAATGAATCACACAGGTTTTTTGTTTTTGTTTTTTTGTTTTAAAAAGGTTGATTGGGGTGGGGTGAAGGGAACAGGCAGGAAAATGTATCTGTCCTTGCAATTTTCATTTATTCTTTATATTTTTTCTTCTACCATTGTGTTGGAATACAGTCTTCCATCAAATCAAAGAGGACTCAAGTTGTATTTATATCAATTGCTGTCATGCTTAACAATAGTTTAAGGGAGGGGGAAATATATTAAACAGCATAGCCAAATTTAATACATAGCCACATCTAATACATAGAAATTTAAATCTTCCTGTATCTGTTCTCTCCAGCTGTTAAAAACTAGGCGGCACAATATATTATTACAATGCTTCCAGAGGACATATGATGGAAGACTGACTTTTAGAGAAAGTTCATCAACTGAGGAGCAGCCATCAAAGATTCCTCCTCATGTGTCCTGCCTGTTTGAAAGCATGGTACAGAAAAGGGAAGGTTGGTCAGAAGAGTCTTCTTGCCAAATATTACCAGAACACTCAAGCAATCTCAAGTGTGTTCACCAAATGATATAACTGATGCACCAGGATTTCATAATCAACAGTTTCAGTAGGGTTGAGTTGAGTTGAGTTTTGAGTTGACATCTGTCTGTCTCGGGAGGCAATGGAGGAGCATGTTCCTGGAGGTGAAGTCAAACTGTTGGGAGGTTGCAGCACTTGCTGTGGCTGTAGAGGCTGATATGGGATACGGAGAGGCATGCTTTGTTGCAGCTGGGGCAGATGAAGGCATCCAGTTGTGCTGTTGCAGATGCACCATGGCGTTTCTTCTCTCTGTGCTCCTCTCAGCATTCGTTCCTCCTCTGGTCACTGCTGCGGATTCAAGACCTGACTATCTGTCTCCAGGCACTGTGGTCCTCTGCAAGGGATTCCCACCATAGCTGTCAAGTCTCCCACTTTTCGCGGGAAACCCCTGTACTTAAATCTGTTTCCCGCTGTTATCCCGAATTGAAAAATATCCCGTAAATCCCCTGGGATTGCCGAGTGCTGCCGAGTGCTGCGCAGAAGCAATTTCTGGTGCCTAGACATGCGGACACAGGCAGCCCGGCACTGGAAGTTGCTTCTGTGCATGTTTGGACATGCGCAGAACCGATTTCCGGTGCTGCTCTGCCCATGTCTGGGCACCGGAAATCGGGCAGAGCTGGCACCAGAAGTCGCTTCTGCGCATGTCTGGACATGCGCAGAAGTGACTTCCGGTGCCACGCCGCTGCTGATCCCTTATTTGCCAATCCGGAAGTTGACAGCTATGATTCCCGCATGGCGGGGTTGATGTTACCAGCCTTCATGTCATGTTTGCAGACATCTTTGTACACAGAGCTGGTCTATGAGTGGGCCTGGTGCCTGAAGCCAGCTCGCAATAGAGCACGTCCTTGGGGATCCTTCCATCTTGCGTTCTGTGGACACGAGCAAGCCAACGTAGATTGCACTGATACAGGAGCGTGAACATGCTCGGAATGTGGGCTTGGAAGAACATGTGAGGGTAAAACCAGTCCTATTAATCCCTAGGCAAGGACTGGAAGCCATGAACCTAGTCAGTGCCACAGTGAGGCTGAAAACCAGAGTGGCATAGCATTAGATTAGACAGTAGCTAGTATCCAGAGAAGTTTTGAGCTGGAGAGCAACCACTCAGTCACCTCACCTACAAGTGGAAGGAAAGAACTAGGTGAATAGACAGCTAGAAAGTCTGAATCCTGACTAGCCAGTTAGGAGGTAGAGCTTTTGAAGAAAGGCCAAATAACTCTGGAATTAAGCTTGTCTGGTGCTCTCCCCTCCCTCAGCAGGCATTTATAGTTTCAGTCAAGTGAATGCCAAGCCCTTCCCAGCTGGCTTTCACCAGCCAGTGTGGGTATGAATCAAATTTAGTTCTCCAGCATGCAAGATTTAAAAACTGGTAAAGGGACAACGCGCCCACTCCCTAACCCACAAATCACTGTGTGGTCTGGGAGCTGCAGAAGTTGCAGGTTCGTCACAATGGGCAGTAGATGTTTCAGTCTCCGAACCACAAGTTGCTGAGCACCTGGAACAGTTCTGGTGGGTGACACTTAGATCACCATGGTAATTGAGAAGAAGGGTTTATTCACCACTGACAGTATTTTTAAAAACTATGCTGCCTGCAATCAGGTATGTTTCAGTGCAAATCATATGCCACCTTGGGAAAGGATTGGAGCTCAGTGGGAGAAAATCTGCTTGGCATGCAGAAGGTCCCATGTTCAATTCCCAGCACCTCCAGGTAGGAGTGGGAGAGACCCCCATCTGAAACCCTGGAAAACCACTGGTGGTCAGTATAGACCAAAGTTTCCCAAAGTTTCGTCTCCAGCTGTTTTGGGACTACAACTCCCATCATTCCTAGCTAGCAGGACCAGTGGTCATGGGTGATGGGAATTGTAGTCCCAAAACAGCTGAAGACCCAGGTTTGGGAAACACTGATGTAGACAATACTGAGCTACATGGACCACTGGTCTGACTCAGTATATGGCAGTGTCTTATGTTCCTGCTGTTCCTTCCTACAGGTCATCTGAGAAGGAGAGAATCCTGTGCAGACCAGCGGGAGATAAAGCCTGGGAGTATCTGGGTCAGTGGCCGATGTCAGTCTGCTACCATGCAACGTGAGCCACAGAGGAGGGCAGCAGCAGCAACCAAGCCATTCTTCCTGCCACAAGGAACCACCTCCAAGCCTTAGTTCAAGGGAGAGGACTGAAGGAAATACAGACCAGCTTCTAATGCACCAATCTATCAGTGGCTGGGAATGCTCTCTGTGTGAAGCTTTTCCTAGGCAGGGAGGGAGGGTGGGAAGGTGAGAAGAATATGGTCCAGGGCAACTTCAAGTAGTTGATTAAGCTGGAAGGATAAAGTCCAGATTCCTTTGAATCACTTGCAAATTCAAGCAGAGGATTTGGGTCCACTTGTTGTTCTTCCAGTGGATAGCTATGAGTTAGCACCTTCCAGATACCCTGGGAATTGTACTTTACCCCTAACAGAGATATAATTCCCAGCACCCTGAACAAACTACGGTTCCCAGGATTGTTTGGCGGCAGGAATTTGCTTTGAATGTGTGTGTCTTTAAGGTACAGTGGTGTCCACAGCCACAATAATGGTAAGAAAATGAAAAGGATGTTTTCAGGAGGAGAGAAAAGGAGACCCCTGGTGGATTGATCCAGGTTGGAAGGGAGGAGGCTGGAACCAGAAAGAGATGTGTATAAACTGTGCCAAAGAAAAAGCTTTGACAGCAAGAAAAAGGGGAGGGAATGGATTGGGAGAAAGCCAAGGAGAGGGGGAGGTATGAGAGAGAGAGAGAGAGTGCAGCCTGGAAACCTGAAGGCTGCTTTCTGCTCGTCTACACTTGCCCCTTGTTATTTGCAAAGCTGGTTCAGAACTTCTGGATCACATGGTATTCCCTTGGTTTGGAGAAGGAAAAGAGAAGGGAGAAAGAGGAAGGTGAGGCAGAGAAAAGCAAGCACCCCAGGCTGGTGTTGTTCCATCTTCCCCACCCCTTTGCTCTCTTCCTTGCACAGAGATGACAGGAGCCTCCAAGCCCCTGTGAAACTGAAGGGGAGGCAGAGGAGGAGCAGGAGGCCAGATGATCAGCTCAGCAGTAGAGGGAAAATGTGAAACATGAAAAACCAGCTCACTGTTTGTGGAAGGATGGTGCTGCTCCAAGTGTTCCCGCTGCTGCATTTGCTCCCCTGTCTTGGCTCTGTGAAGGTAGGAGATTTCATATACTTAGAATTAAGTCTCTTGGCTGCTAAATGTTGTGATGGAAATGTGGCTGTGAAAATGCAATCTGGGCTGCGCAGGCAGGTTTGCGAAAGGTGTGGCAAGTGCTGCGGTTAGGGAAGAGTTGTATTCAGAATTTCCTTTCTCGTCATGAGAATATAGCCAAATTTAAGGGAATCACGGTATTTTACACCAGTGTTATTCCCCCCCCCTCTTCTTCTTCTTCTTCTTCTTCTTCTTCTTCTTCTTCTTCTTCTTCTTCTTCTTCTTCTTCTTCTTCTGTTGACTGCATGTATTTCCCATGTTCCAAATGCCGCATTAGAGATTTGCTCTTCCAATGCTGGTTGATTGTTTTATGATAAATGGGTGTGTGGTCTGGACTCAGAAACTGAAAGTATTAGGTGGGTGCTAGAATGGTTAAAGGTATCTAACTCCTCTGTCAGTATTTTTACAATGCTGTGTGTGTGTGTGTGTGTGTGTGTGTGTGTAAAATAGCAAAGGAGGGTGTTGCTCCCCAACAGTCTGAGTTGTAGCATCTTCATTCATGCTGGAATTTTGAACACTGAAAAGTTAACATACGGTACCTTGGTTCTCATTTTCCCTGTTGTCCATTCATTCAGTTTGGAGAGATCCTTTTCTCTTTGCTGCTGTTTATGTACAATGGAAATGGTACTTTATGAAATAGGGGAAATTGGGACAGGTGGTATTGTGTTTGTGTGTGTTAAGTATATAGAGTCTGGAACTGTGAACAGTTCTTTGTCCAGTAGATGGTAGTCATAGAACATTTTAAAGCTTTGCAAGCTACTGAGTTGCACCAGCAGCCATTAAATCGAACATATGGAGATGAAACAAGCAATGTAATTTCAAGCAACCGTGGCCTTCAAAGCTATGAAGGGTGTCCTTTCAGGTTTGTGTGTGGGAAAGAGAGAGCTTGGTGCTTTTGGTTTGTTCTTCAGTATCAAATAAATGCTGAATCAATCAACCTTGGTCATGAAGAAAGGACAGAAGTAAAATGAAATCTCTCTTCTTCAAATGAGATGCCATTGCACTATCCCAAAGTCTTCTTGAATCAGATACATGTCTCCTCCTTACCCAGTTAGCCAGATTCTCACTGGTCTCACAGCAATTCCCCAGCAGCATAGATCATTTCCTCACCTGAAGAATCAGAAACAGTCCTGTCCATCCCCAGGGTAGTGGGAGCCCTAGCCCTAGCCCTAGCCCTAGCCCTAGCCCTAGCCCTAGCTCCTCTAGCTCTAGCTCCTCTAGCTCTAGCTCGGCTTCAGGTAATCTGTCAATGCCTCTACTTTATGTGGGGACATGGATGTCCCATTAAAATTTTGTTAGTGTGATTTTCCTGAATGATTATACTTAAGGGTCTCTCCATATTCTCTAGAACATGTGTAGGGAACCTTCAGCCCAACAGGCCATTTTGGAAGAATCAAGTCCACCTTCCCCATGCTTAATGTCATTTGATGTCAGGTGCTAGAAAGCTCAAGCCATGTCTGCTAAGGTATAATCAGGAGTGCATTCTTTGCAGCTAAAATTCAGGCCTTTTTGAATTTGATTTCCTTTCTGCTGCTTTGCACACCAGCCCAGGCACGACACAATATTGGGCTGGAGAGGAGGGTTGTATTCTGCACTTCTGAGAATGATTCTAGCAGGTCCTTCTTGATTTAGTGGAAGGGAAAGCTTCTTAGAAGCATTTAGTATTCTGCCCGGTCAATGCAGGGAGATCAGGGCAACAGGGAGGTGCCCTCTTTGGTGACCTGTTTTCTCCAAAAACAATGGAGAGAGAAACTTGCCTAAATTACGGAAACAAGTACCAATGTGGACCATTCATTACTCTGTGGTAGGTACAACAATTACTCTTTCAGCTGCCATCTGCAGCCTCTCTCCACCACTTCCCCCTGCTCCCAGAGCACTTACATAAACTCCAAGTATGGATGAGCAACCTTTTAGCAGCCCAAGAGCAAAGCCCCTGCAGCCCAGCAATTATTCATCTAGTTGCTCCTAGGCAGAAGTGCAAATGTATGAAAGTGCAAACGAATGACAGCAAGGAGGGAGGCAGGCGACCCTGGGAATGCACGCATGTTTCCACTGTGCTGTTAATGGGCTTCACAGCATTAGGGACAAAAATCTATGTTTATTTTATGGGATAATCATCTCTGCATGTTTGCTATTCCTCCCCCTCCCCGCCCCCCTTGCAGGCTTTCTTGGGATCCCAGCTCAATCAGAATAATTTGCAGAACACAGGTAAGAATACAGCAGAAAATTAATTTAGGTATTGTTATTCCCTCTAATTTCGTCTTTGTCCTTATCAACATTATTTCTGCAACCAAATCTGTGTGGTCCCATGCTGATCAATTTGGAAGCAAAGCAATACCAAGGGGACAAAATATATTAGTTTGCAAATTCAAATAAGGGTGGGGGGAATTAAATGGAAATGTCTCAGCCAGGCCTACAGCATGTTGAGGGTGTTCGCTGGTTAATAAAAAGGGAAATGTGTGTGTGTGAGAGGGGGGATTGGCTTGCTGGATAGAGAGAGTGTGTGTGTACCATGAGATTTAAAAGATTCTTCCTTCCTTGAACTTTGTGGAAAGACTTCAGGATGGGAGAATGGAACAAGGAAGAGGTGTGTGCTCCCTCAAATACTAATCCCCCATAGCCCCGAGAATCCACTCCTATCTCAAGGTCAGATGAGCTGTGGCAGCGTTACCTAATGAGCAGAACTACTTCTGTTCCCAGGCAGGAAGGGAAGAAGCTCTCAGGCTTGGACTTCTCCGATACAGCCACAAACCGGAGTGGAAGGCTTAGCAAGAGTTCCAGAAGGCAAGGCACCGTTGCCTTGCATTATGCAAACGTTATATAAAATATGCATACATTTACAAAATTTATGCAGGCCAGACAGTTTAGCTTTTCATGGTGCAAAGCTTGGACCAGTTTCCCTTTCCCTTTTCTACAACCCACCCATAGAATAGTGGGCACAGGCTCAACAGAGAACACTGACCTGAAAGTTCCCAATGGAACCCTTACTGTGAAAAGGGGTGGATAAGTGGGTGGATTTAAAGAGACGGGAAACATGAAGGAACATAGTTGGGAGCGATGGTGAGGGGTTTACTGGGGAGAAAGCCACAGCAGCTGCTTCCCCCCCACCACTTCTGAGCAGGCTGCTTCCTTGTTCCCCACAAAGCCTCAATTGGAATGATGCTACATCATGATGTAATGCCATTCTATAGGCATTGTTCGGGCTCTGGCCGGGGTGGGGCACTGTTTCCTCCCCAAACATGCCTCTGGAACAATGCTTGGACCGTGCTACTGTCCACGGTGGGCTGCCATTCCCAGGCCCTAGCAATGCTTCTAGGATGATGCTATGTCATGATCATAACATAGTGAGGCACTTCGAAGGGGCGATGGTGAGAGTGCTAATAGAGGAATGCCACTTCCAAAAAACAGAAAGGGAGCAAGAGAAACAGCTGCCATCACATGGGCAGAGGAGGGCGACCATGATGATAATGTGTCTGGAAATCAAGACTTACGACGAACAGGGTTTTATAAAAAATAATAATAATTTGCATAATTTTATTTCTAAAAAGATAGAGTAAAAAAAAGAGAGAGAGAAAGAAAAAAGGGAGTAAGGAAAAAAGAAAAGAAAAAACACTGTCACATTACCTGTTCATTAATATATACATGTGTATATTCTTTTTATCCTAATGCCCACATAATTGTCAATAACCTAATACATTCTGTGTAAACTCATTCCAAATATCATTGTATTTATCCAAAGAAAGTCTGTGTCCGTAAGTTCATATGCTGCCAATGTTGTCAAGCCATTGATTACGGGGAATCGTATCTCTAGTCTTCCAATTCATCAGGTATCAGTTTCCTGGCCACCATTGGGGCATGTGGAATCCATTTTTGCTGTCCTGTTGTCAAATTTCCATACAATGGAAGAGAATATTTACCTCTGAAATTATTATTTTCAATTGTGTCTTGTTTAGGTAGTTTATATAGGCCTTACGCGGAAACAGTTGAGGGAGTTGGGTATGTTTAGCCTGCAGAAGAGAAGGCTGAAATGTGATATGATAGCCATCTTCAAATATCTGAAGGGCTGCCATGTGGAAGAGGGAGCAAGCTTCTTTTCAGCTGCTCCAGAGGGTAGGACCCAAACCAATGGATTCAAATTGTGAAAAACCAGATTCCAACATTAGGGGACCTTTCTGGCAGGAAGAGCTGTCCAACAGTGGGGCGAACTCCCTTGAAAGGTGGTGGACTCTTCTTCCTTGGAGGTTTCTAAGCAAAGGTTGGGTGGCCATCTGCCAGGGATTCTTTACCTGTGGTTCCTAGGGGGTGTGTGTGAATGGATTATCCTTTGGCTCCCTTCCAATCCTACAAGTCTTTGATTAAGCGAGCCTCCCCAATTTCTTGATGTTCTAAACACTTCAAAGTTTATGGTGCCTCCCCATGTGCCATTCACCACAAAATCAATACTAAACAGTAAAATAAACTTTTATTTTTTTGAAATGGCACATGTATGCATAAATTAAAGTAGCTCGTTTCAAATTTTTCTAGATGACTACTTTGACACTTTTTAAATATATATATATATATCAAATGTCAAATTATTTCAAAAGCATACTCTTTTTTGTGCCTCTGCTTTGCTGGTACCCTGAGTCCATGCTGAGTCCGCCAACTGAATAATCCAGCACTGCCAAAGAATATAAGAAGAGAGTGCTGGATCAGGCCAATGGCCCATCTAGTCCAGCATCCTGTTCTCAAAGTGGCCAACCAGGTGCCTCCCCTCCACCCCACAAATGGCTGAAATGTCACTGCATTTTTCAGGCCACAGAAAGAATGGGCGTTTTCAGCTCAGCCCTAGCTGCAGATGAGGAACAAACTGAAAGATAATAACTTGCTTCTGGCACTTCTGCCTAAGTTGTTCCTAGAGGCAACTTAAACCAAGTTTTTCTTTTTCTCTTCTGCTTCCAGTATCTGGTGCATGTGAGTTGGAGCCCTTAGGATATTACAACGGCTCGCTATCTGTGACATTGTCTGGGTCGGCGTGCTTAAACTGGTTGGACTTTCCTGATTACGTTCACCAGTATCCAAACCGGGGCTTAGGGAACCACAACTACTGCAGGAATCCAGAAGGTGGCGCCACGCCTTGGTGCTTCTACCAACTTGCCTCTGGAGCCGTAGGCTGGGCCAACTGTGACTGCAGCCAAGGTGAGTACCAAGTGTGTCACTGCCACTGACTCTTCTAAAGAGATGACTGCAACATTATGTGCTAGGAATGCTTGCAAGGTGGAAGGAACTGCTCACCTCCCATTGAAGAACTCAAAAGACCTGAAAGTCAGTGGCTGCAAAAGAAGAAAAGATGAGGTTGAAGCAATAGGAAAAAGAGGAGGAGGGTGGTCTCGGCTGTTGCCAAGGTGATAATACTTTGATTCCTAAGAATCTAGGAACTGTCTCCCTTCTTTCTGCTGCAACCCTGGGTGTCTTTCTCTAGGAACCTGTTTTCATGGCTGGAGCGGCTCTGAAGATGGAGCCCCAAACTCGAAAATGATTCAGGATCTTGCTTGACTTGCCTTGTTGTGTGTGTGTTTTGGTGTGGGGAGATTGCCCTTAAAAGTTGCTCAGCCTTTTCAAAGATTTGGTGCAATTGTCTTTGGCTTCTCTCTGTTTTGATACAGGTGCCGTGCGACTGGTTCAGAGTGGCAGGGTGGAGTTGTACTTCAGTGGGCTATGGGGCACTATCTGTGGGGATCACTGGACAGACTGGGATGCCAGTGTGGTCTGCAGACAGCTGGGACTCAGGTAGGGATGTCTCATGGGGAGGCAGCACCTCTTTCTTATGCTAGATGCTGGAGACCATAATTCCCTTGATATTCTTACATGCCACCCCAATCTCTGTTTCCTTTTGGAATCAGGCACAGTGGAGACTGTGGTTTCTTTATGATATATGGTTCATTTGCACATATATCAACCCTGAGCCTGTGATGGAGAGGTTCATGGCATTAATACCCCCAAAAGGTCTTGTTTCTCCCATAGCCACAGCCTTGGACTCAGACAGAAATCAATCAATCAAGCTCTAAAACATTGCTCTGACTTTCTTTCCAGCTTGCTGCTTTACTTCTAGGTCACATCACTGCAACTCAGCTCTAACTATGTCTTCATCCTTCTAACTAACCATGAGTTGAGGTTGCCATCTCACACAGAGCTCCTTCCCTTTGTTTCCCTTAATGGCCTGTCACCCAGGTGACCACCTCAAACAGGAAGCTAGCCTGGCTGATATTTTAACACTTGCTGGATCCAGAGGTTAGAAGGGTCTCTGCATACAGTCTACTTCCTCCCTGCCTCCCCCCAAAAAAAACCTCATAACAATATTATTGAAAACATGCATAACATTTTACTCATTCCTAAATAGACAAAGAGACAAAGGCAGGCTAAATATATAAAATTCCCGCAACCCCAATGTGAGGAAAAGCTGACCTCAGTTCGAATTTGCACCAAGGATAAGGGGCCACCAAGGAGTAGGGCAAGTATGGCAAACCAATCACAAATGGAGAGAGAGCTTCTGCCTCCCTAGAGTGGAATAACATATGTGGGCTTAGGTAGTCTTCATTTAAATAAAACTTGTAGCACTTTTCCCAGTTGGGCTGGAGCAACTGAATGATCCTCTGACACTCTTGCTTATGCATATCTCACCTCTTCTGTAACAATGCAGTTCAGTTCCTTATGGGAGCTTTTGCAACTTATTCTTAAGTCAACAATGAAGTAAAAACTGGATTGTTTATAGTATGTAAGAAGAAAATGTTGTATCTAAAAATGGGACTTAATTTGTACATACACACCAGCACCCAAATCAGCAACCCCCTTTCCATGCACAATGGGCGGCTTCCAACAGAATATTAAAATACAACAATCTATTAAACATTAAAAGCTTCCCTAAGCAGGGCTGCCTCCAGATGTCTTCTAAAAGTCTGGTAATTGTTTTTCTGTTTGACATCTGGTGAGAGGGCGTTCCACAGGGTGGGTGCCACTACCAAGAAGGCCCTCTGCCTGCTTCCCTGTAACTTGGCTTCTCGCAGCGAGGGAACCGCCAGAAGACCCTCGGCACTGGACCTCGGTGTCTGGGCAGAATGATGGGGGTGGAGACGCTCCTTCAGGTATACTGGGCCGAGGCCATTTAGGGCTTTAAAGGTCAGCACCAACACTTTGAATTGTGCTCGGAAATGTACTGGGAGCCAATGTTAAAAGAGCACCAGTACAGTGTTATGGTATTTTGTTGTTATTATTACTACTATGACTTTTAATCTCCATTGGACTTATTGCATGCTCTACTTTCTGGCTTAGCGAAATTGGCACAGCCCAAAGGGAGAGTTATTCTGGTTTGGGTCCAATACCCTTCCACCTACAGTCCACAAACTGCCGTGGGGATGAGAAGATGTTGTTGCAATGTAGCTACCAAGAGATGTTCAGAACCTGCAAGCACGGAAATGCTGTGGCCAAATGTGCCCCACCGCAAGGTAAGCCAGAGAATTAATTTAATTTTGTTTACTAAAAGTATAAGCACACCCAAAATACCATTCCAGCCCTTTTAGCAAAATGGCAAGCAACAAACCATTCTTAACGGTGCTGAAAAAGGCACAACACAGGTATTTTTGCCCAGGATGCACACGCGAACACAACTTCCATATTTCATTACCCAACTGTTGTCTATCGTCAAAGAAGATTTTGAAGCGTTATGAAAACCTGCAGATTCCATATACTGTACTAGAACCAACAGTAGGTTGATGCTGTGCACTCCCATTGCTGGTGTTTGAAACCATGTACACTCGATGCTCACCCCAATCCCTATAGATCCTTTAGTTTCTTGAGGAATATTCTTGTTTGCTCTGATTATGGCCCCCCCCTTTCTCCTGTAACTCCTGTTACAGGAGTAGAAATATTAGGAGTATAACCCCTGAAGCAACGAGGGGTTCGTTGAACAAAAAACAAAAACAAAAGGTTTTATTGTTATTGCTAAATGACTGTTGTCCTTTGCTACGAGAAGTCAGTTTTTATTTTACTTTCCATGTTCTTTCTTTCTTATTTTTGTCTCTCCCTTCCTGAAGAGTAGGTGTAGGATCTCCGCTTCGTCTGGTGGGGGGCAAAAAGAGCTTTGAGGGTCGAGTGGAAGTCTATCATGGTGGCCTTTGGGGCACCATTTGTGACGACCAGTGGGATGACAAAGATGCTGAGGTGATTTGCAGACAGCTGGGCTTCAGGTAATCTGTCAATGCCTCTACTTTATGTGGGGACATTTATGGACGCAAAGCTGGATCACATTTCTTGTGTGATGATGAAGTAACTGTGGGTCCTTACCTTGTGCAATGTTTGTCTCCCTCCAAGTGGATCCCCAAAGGCCGTGTCTTGGGCTCAATTTGGACAGGGCTTGGGCCCAATCCTGCTGGATGACGTGGAGTGCTCAGGCAACGAGCTTTCATTGGACCAGTGCAAGAAAAGTAGCTGGGAAGAACACAACTGTGACCACATTGAAGATGCAGGCGTAATCTGTGACCCCTTTGCAGGTACGGGTGCCTCTGACACTTCTGCAGAGAACATGCGGCTTGTTGGAGGCAGACCCTCATGAACCCTTTTTCTCATTCAGATGGCAAATCTCTGGCTGCATTGTACCACTTCTGAGTGCTGGTTGGGACTCCCAGATTCTCTGTGCGTATAAAACTAGTAAACGAAGGAGACAAGCCTAGCCTCCTCCCTGTTTTCTATGTGCAGTAATCTCTTTATTTTTTAGGGTGATGACTTTGTTTTTAGATAAGCTCCCACCTGCAGTCTAAAGTGGTTCAGCTCAGGAAGGGGTTTCCTGTCCCCAAATGCTGCAGTTTGCTCCCTTCACTATTCCATGATTCCTTATAGAAGTATATACACAGGAGCTTCTGTGCTAAACACAGAGGGGGAGCAATGGAAAGCTGCTATAAGAAGATTGAAGTTGGAGGATGTAATGAATGCAGCCTTGTTACCTCCTTGCCAGTTTCTGGCTCAAGCCTTTAGGGGAAACATAAATGAAATAATATGTGGGGGGTATTGTTTTTGTTCGTTATTATGCTTTGTATTGTTGTGTTTTTATATTGTAAACCGCCCCACAATCTTCAGATGTATAGATAATAAATTAAATACTTCCAGCCTCTTTGGTGCAGCTAGAGAGGTTAAAAACATGATAATATGAAAACGAATAAAGTGGAGATTCTGAGATTTGATTTCAGTGCTGACTTCTCTCTTCAAATGCGGGGGGGGGGGGGAACAAACATCTGAGGCAGCACATTGTTGGTGTTTCCCCACTTATTTATTATCATATTATATTTGTGCATTTAATTTTCATTCATTTAAGTGCGTGCATGAAACACAAGCTTAACTTGGTCTCATTAAAATAAACAGCATTTAAAAGTATTTGACTTGGGCTTGACATTGTAGCTGCTATGTTTTAATATAAAGCCATTGTCATGGTTTGGAGTAATCAGGACCTCCTGGCTTTGCTCTACAGCAGAAGGCTATAGGGCAGGCACCCCCCAAACTCGGCCTTCCAGATGTTTTGGGACTACAACTCCCATCATCCCTAGCTAACAGGCCCAGTGGTCAGGGATGATGGGAATTGTAGTCCCAAAACAGCTGGAGGGCCGAGTTTGGGGGTGCCTGCTATAGGGCATCTAAGCTGTCCCTCTCGAAAGATTTATTGCCAAGAGACACTTCTGGAAGATAATCGGGAGTGTTCACCTCTTGGACTGTGTGTAGTATTCAGGATCATAGGATGGGAGGGAAGGAATCTTCCTGCTTAATCACTTGCCTATCCTCCTCTCTCTCATGCTAGCAGAAGGTACTATTCGACTGGCAGGAGGCCACAAACCGAATGAAGGAAGGGTGGAGGTATACCACAATGGAAGCTGGGGATGCGTCTGTGATGACGGCTGGACAGGTATTAATGCCCAGGTGGCTTGCAGACAGCTTGGCTTCAGGTAAATGCAAGTCTAAATAATATTGTGTGTGTGTGTGTGTGTGTGTGTGTGTGTGTGTGTGTGTTTATTTTATTTTTCAAAGGGCTTTTAGATTAGCCAGCTGTGTGGGTCAATTATGACAAACTAGTTAGCATAGCCCATGGTTTGCAAACTCACCTCAAACCACAGTTTCTGATTCTGGCTTGCTAGCTGGCAAGAAGCCAGGGTTTGTCATTTTAGTCACTGCAACAAACCATAGTTAATCTTCCTCAACTATGGCTAGTTGCCGTATCTGAATCAAGACAAAACCTTGCATATAAAAACTGACTTCACAATTGGAGAGCAACACACAACTCCTGATGCTACTTTTGTGGATTGCCCTCAGTAAGAAGGGAACATCTTGAAGATTGTGGAAGTGGTGCAGATTTTCTGTTTTATACAAAAGTTTAAATATGTTAAGTCTCCAAAAGAAACAATAGCTCACAATTTATTTTTTTTACAAAATGTGCACAATCCTATTTATGATTAATATTAGGGTTTTTGCTATTATTCTAATACCACCAACATACCCAGAGTAACATAAGCAAAAAAGGCAAGTCTGTATACATACAGGGCATAGAATCCAGATTTTAGCTGTGAGGGTGAAACAGAGAAAAATGAGAGAAGTGAAAGCTAAGAATACCAAAGGATCATGCCTTTAGTCCTCGTGAAAAACACTGTTTTGTTAGAGTTAAATGAGAAACGGGGCAATTATTTATTCCTACACATACATACATACATACATACATACATACATACATACATACATAATTGTACGTCACCTTTGCACTGTTCAAGCCATGCTCAAGGTCGGGGTCAGCAAACCTTTTCAGCGGGGGGCTAGTCCACTGTCCCTCAGACCTTGTGAGGGGCTGGACTATATTTTGAAAAAAGAAGAAGAATGAATTCCTATGCCCCACAAATGACCCAGAGATGCATTTTTAAATAAAAGCACACATTCTACTCAAGTGAAAACACCAGGCAGGCCCCACAAATAACCCAGAGATGCATTTTAAATAAAAGGACACATTCTACTCATGTAAAAACATGGATTTAGAAGGCGATTGGATCGGATCCAGCCCCCGGGCCTTAGTTTGCCTACCCATGTGCAAGGTTGTTTACAACATGAAAAAAATATGTACAGTAACTGCAACATAAAAAGTAGTCATAAACAATAAATAAAACATAAAAAATACACCACCAATTTCCACATAAATCACAACAAGATCTATAATAAAGGTACAAAACCCAACAGCAACCCCTACCCACAACAAGCCCTCCAAACAATGCCACAGCCCAAGAGTGTTCCGCAGCCTCAGCTTTTGTAGCTGCCTTCCAGTGCTTCCTAGGTACACTGTCAAGTATATGCACATGTATCTGCAGGGCCCCGTAAGAAAGTATATCTACAGGACCTTCCTTTGCATTGATGGGTTCAAAGGGATATTGAGCCCTTGCTGGTTAAGACGGATGCTCTGCACAGGAATCTCTTGAGGAAAAGATCTGTTATCAACATCTTTGCTTGCTTCCTCCAGTGGCCCTGCACAGCTAGCAGCAGAGGGGGAATTTGCTTCTGGACAAGGCTTCATCTTACTGGATGATGTGGCTTGCACAGGCAGTGAGCTGTCGCTATTTGACTGCCCTCATAGCAACTGGGGGCAGCATGACTGCTCACACGAAGAGGACGTGGGTGTCCACTGCTCCCCCGATAGCAACAGGATCACTGAAGAGGCTACAGGTAACTAGCTATGGATTCTCCAAGGCAGTGAGAGCTTGGTGCTGATGCAAGTTTGTGCAGAACATTCCCTCGCTGGGAAATCCATTTGGATTCTGGGCTGTAGAGCCTAAAGTACTTGGCCTTCTTTTATCCATTTACTTCAGGCCAAGTGGACATGATAGGGGTTTGTGCATGCATCTGCCTTGTTCACACATCAAAGAGGGGCAGGATTTAATTTTTATTAAAAGGGATACGCACGCGGGGGACACTGAAGCCTCCTCTCCATTGCTAGAGGTACTTTTATTGGATACTGGCTCTAATCGCAGCTGGTCTGTGAGGAAAGTGAGAGAACAGGAGGGAGGTAATATGGCGAGTGGCAAGACTCGGTTTCTTTCTTTCACGTCCTCATTTCGATGTTAAGAATTAGGTGCACACTCACCCACTCCATCCCACATGTGAACAGGACAAATGAAAGCGTCGCATCTTGTTTCGCTCCTAGAGAATGTATCTGGAGCTGTCCTTGCTGTTAGCTTCCCTTTTGTTGTGGTTGTTTACTCATTTAGTCGTGTCTGACACTTCATGACCCCATGCACCAGAGCACGCCAGGCACTCCTGTCTTCCACTGCCTCCCGCAGTTTGGTCAGACTCACGTTGGTAGCTTTGAGAACACTGTCCAACCATCGCATCCTCTGTCGTCCCCTTCTCCTTGTGCCCTCAATCTTTCCCAACATCAGGGTCTAGTTTAATCCCATAAGACAAATGAGCTGAGGAGGGAATTAGTACAGTCATACCTTGGATCCCGAACACCTTGGTACTCAGACATTTTGGCTCCCAAATGCTGCAAACCCGGAAGTGAGTGTTCCGGTTTGTGAATATTCTTTGGAAGCAGAACATCTGACGAGGCTTCCGTGGCTGCATCTGAAGCTGTGCTTTGGTTTCCGAACGTTTTGGAAGTCCAACGGACTTCCGGAACTGATTCCGTTCGACTTCCAAGGTATGACTGTACTTCAGAAGAATGGATGCCAGTTAGCCTTTTCTAATCAAGTGTGATCACATCTGCAGCATACGTTTAAAGTGCTCTTACACCACTTCATGCCATGGCTTCCTTCCAAGAATCCTTGGCACTATAGTTTATTCCTCATAGAGCTACAACTCCCAGCACCCTTAACAAATTACAGCTCCCAGGATTCTTTGAGGAAGCCATGTGCTTTAAATGAACGGCATGGATGTGACCTGTGTATTGTTTCCTTCTCCTTCATTTTATCTATTTCTCTTCCTTAATTTCAGGCCAGGTTATTTAAGTTCCACAACAAATGGAGCTTCTTGGTTCCCAAAGACGTTCTTTCTTTCTGTCTGTCTTTCCCTCCCCTCCCCCTTTTTAATTAAGCCGATCTTATTTACAAGAAGAGCTTGCCTCCATACTAACTCTGGGTGTGGTGTGTTAGTTCCACCACTTACTCTGATCCAAAGCTAAAGAGCAGGTTTTCCCTGGAAAAGGAGCAGGGAAAGGGGGAAACCGCTTGGACCCATGCTTTCTAGAAATGGGACAAGCAGAAGTGTGGACGAACTCTTCATTTTATGTTGGTTTCAATGTATGGGTTGCCTTTTGATAAGTCACTTCAAGTTACTTTTACTTAAAAAGGGACTAATAAGTTCAATAAATTATAATAAACAACAACAGCTCTACTATATTGCGCTATTCAGTTGTTGTGTTCTTTCTTTAGTGTGTTCTAAATGGTGCCCTTTTTAACATGCAGGGATCCCTGTGCGGCTGGTGGATGGGAACGGCACCAAAGAGGGGCGTGTCAAAGTTTTCTTGAATGGACAGTGGGGCAGTGTCTGTGACCATGGCTGGACAGATAGAGATGCAGCTGTAGTTTGCAGGCAGCTGGGTTACAGGTAATTGATTTACAATGTATTGTTTAAGGTTGGAGGGTAGAATATTCAAAGTCCATGGTCAATGGCTAGTTTTGCCCGATGAAGCTTTTAGAAGGGTAAGGCTTGCTATGCCCACTCCCCAAAAAATCCACAGGTGCTTATTCATACCCCTCTTTTGCCTCTTGGGACTTTCAAGTGAGCTCTGTCCCCTCATTCCTCAAGGGGTCTTTTCAAGTCCTCTCCATTTTGCAATGGAAACAGCTTTGGTTTAATCTGCAAATGCAGTTTGTGGATTCTGTGCCGTTTGTCTGTATTGGTAAAGCGCTCTTTCTTGCAGCTTATTTGTGCTGATTCCTCTCTGGCTATGTGAGGACAGGACTGATCAATGCAGGCATGGGGAACCTGCAGCTCTCCAAATGTTGTTGGACTGAAAAACTCCAGGCGTCCCTTAGTCATTGGCTCTGTCAACTGGGGCTTAGGAGAGCTGGATCCAACAACATTTGTAGGGCCACTGGTTATTTTGTTTATTTTTGAATTAAATTTATATCCTGCCCTTCATCCAAGGATCACAGGGCTATTTACAGCAATTTGCAGCAATTTACACAAACATACACAACATAGTAACAAACTAAATAATACTCCCCTCCCCACTTTAAAAGGACATAGGTTGTTTAATTAGCTGTCCATGTCCTTGAAATGGCCTGATCTTAATGGTACCTTGGTGTGTTGAAGTATTTGTGTTTGGAATGCATTGCTTATGGTCTCCCTGCTCCGAGGGAGTCTTTCCTTGAGTTTTGGTTTGGGGCGGTTTGCTTCCTACCTGTGGGGAGCACGGGATAAAGAACACAGCGGGAGACAGAATGTGGATCCGGAAGGTCGCCCAGAATGAAAGCAGGCACCCCCTTTTATTGTAAAGTTTCAGAACTGTCAACGATTAACTAGAGGTGCATCCTTCATCCAATGACAAGTGGTCAACTCCAAAAGAGGTGGTGTCCTTGCATAGGTCACATCCTGCCAACACCCCAAAACTCCGCCATAGAGGAAGTGCCTGGTCCTCACATACTCCTCAGACCTCGCCCTGTCACATGCCTACTCCTTAAACATCCCCCTCCTCTCAATCTTGTGATCCTTGGGGTTTTTCCACCACTCTGCCATTTTCCCATTGTCTTCTTCCTAACCTGGGTCTGACCCTTCAGGCTTGGACCAGCCTCCCCTGTTCTAACCTGCTCTAACCGGTTCCATCAGGATCCTCCCAACTCTGGCCAGCCCAGTAGTGACCTGCTGCCCTCTAATGTCCCCCTGACCCAACTTGTGGATGCGTGTTTGTGCATACTGACGTACAGGAAGGTTTGCCAGCACTGTACGTTGTGTTGATAGCTGAGGGTTTTGATAGCTAGCTTTTATCTGATGCGGTTTGCCAGCATCAATCTAAAATCACTGCTACACCTACCAGTGGGTGACATACTCTGACCTGGATTGTTAGGGGGCCAGGGAGTCCATAATCTGATGGGGATAGATTTTCAGAGGGGCTTGTCTAAGCGCAGAAGCTTGTCTTCCATGATGTTCCATTCAACTGATTCCCTCCTTGCAGTGGTACTGCAAAAGCCCAGACCATGGCTTACCTTGCTGAAGGACACGCACCCATCCATCTAGACAAGGTGGAGTGCAGAGGCACTGAGCACAGCCTGGGGGACTGCGTCACCCACGAGAGCAACATTCACAGCTGTTGGAAAGATGTTGGAGTGATCTGTGACTACATAGAGGAGGAGGAGAACCAGGCAAACACAAATGCAGGTGTGTGGCATATTAACCATACCCTTCTCTCTCCGTTTTCAATAGTTATGGTTGTGTGTAGACTTTAGCATGACGTTTTAGAATCTAGAGAATCATGGCTTTCATTAGACAAAGAGCAGCTTTGCATTACAGCAAATGGCAACCCCAAAGGCAAATAGCTAGTTGTGGGAGGTATTCCCCCCCCCCAGACAAACAACATGGGAAGAAAGGGTGAAAAACGCCCCAACAAACTCTCAATGACCCTTGGCCCCGATCTCACCCCCTAAAACACACACACCCACACCCCACACACAAACACACGAATGACAATATGCAGCAAGTTAACCCCGATGAACAGGGTTATTTGTGACATCCATACTCTTTGTAGCCTTTTATTCAGGCCCCTAGTCCCTGCCTCCAAAGCAGGCCCCTATGCCAGATTCCTAAAACCCCATCCTTCCTCAATCCCACTTAATTGTTTCGCAGTGTGTGAATTACCCAATGGACAGATCAGTCCTAACGCTCCCTGACACTCCCTGTTTCAGAACCCACCGCTGGCAATAGCTTGTTGACTTCTTGGTAAGGCCCCAGAATAAGGCTTCCCACTCCCAACCATGGTACTTCCCTCTGCCAACCATGGTGCTGCAACCTAGCATTGTCACCACCGCCACCAAAATTTGCTATAAAAAGTATGTCCTTAAAAGGAAGATTATGCCATGATACATTTGTTAATGTTTTAAGAAGTTTTAAGGGTTTTTGTCAACTTAAGGCTGATACTGCCTCCAACTACAACATCAAGTTTCTCAACACCGTAAGTGTCCATGACCTTTATGCCTGCCTATGGCTGCAACTAATTTTTAGATCGGATTTCCAAAAAGTATGCTCAGCATGCATGTTTCGTTTTGTCCGAAACAATTATTTTCTCCGGTGCTTTGTTTTTATGGGTGGGGAAATGCTTCGCCAGACTCTTCTTGTTTTCATTTTTAGTTTTCTGTATTGACCTGACTTATAAGCATTCCCCCTACTTTTAATCTATTGAAATTTTCATGCTAGTTCGGGGTGCAAGAGAAGGGAAAGTTGTCTTTTAATTAAAGTGGTATTATCTTTTCAAAATCTTTACACAAGGGCAAAATGTTCATTAACGGAGTACCGGCAGATTGTGTTGAAGGGCTATGATGTGAGGCTATGTGTTTAAATCACTTTGGCTTTATTGGCAGGTTCGATATTCGGCATGTGTGGACGGCGCTTGCTTCACCACCGCAAAAAAAGGATAATTGGTGGAAACAAATCTCTCAGGTACCTCACTTGCAACTTGTAATAATAATAATAATAATAATAATAATAATAATAATAATAAGGATGTTGCTAGATGGGGAATGCAATATTGTGCTATATGAACCAACGATCTGAGCTGGTATAAGGCAGCCTCTTATATTCCTAGCCCAGTTGTTCTGTTGCATGATAGAAAAATGGATTAATCTGGGTGTATTTGACCTTTCATAGTTCCTCATGAGGTTTGCATGGATTACCCAGAGCAAAAGATTAACACTGCTCCCAAGTAGCGTTTAGGATTATTTCTAATCCCTTCTAACCATGCATAATCATTTGGTCAAAGGCCGAGATTCCTGATAGTTGAGCAAACTGAAGAGCGGGTTTTGTGCTTTGTTTCAGTCTTTTGAAAATTGCTGGTGAAAATGCAGTTAACTAGGCAGGCCTCATTTGGAATTCTATGCTTGCTCACTCCTAGTGCTGTTCAATAAAGCCTGTAGTTGATCCAGCTCTGTCTTGATTGTTAGGCAGGTGCCCTTTTGTATTGCTCACTTCTGCTGTCTTCAGGATGGGACATATGCAGGGCCGGCTTTACCATTAGGCAGAGTAAGGTGGCACTTTGCAGAGGACCATGTCACCTGACCCTGCACTGTGTACTCCCTGAGCTAGCCTCTGCTGCTTCGGGTGCATTGGAGGACTGTAAACCCCCCCCCCACCAGATGTGAAGTACAAGTCAGTTGCTGGGCTACTTATTGTTCTCTGCACATCTGTGGACATGGAAAAAACTTCTATGTAAGAGGGCCCAAGTATGATTTCCAGACAATATTTACTCCATATACATTTTATTTAAAAATTAAGCCATACCACACAACATAAGTTTTTGAAATAATGTATAAGTGATTTAAACTGCAAAAAGGCACAAAAGGAGCAAAAACGACCCCAAAAGAGCAGAAAAACTGTAAAAACAGCATGTAAAGCACAGGAAAACAGCTAGCAGTCCTAGGAGTCTTTGCTACTGCAATCCCAGGAGCCTTTGCACTGACCTTTGAGGCCTGTGAAGAGTTGGGGTTTGAGAAAGGAGGTTTGGAGGGAGCGATTGTAGTTGGGCGGATCTTGGGCAGAGTTCGTCTTTTTAGATGTTGTTCCTCCCTAGAAGCGATTTGATGTATACATGCGCTACCTGGGAACGTAACCCTGCCTAATACGCCTGTATTCATCCTTTGCTGAAAAAACTAAACAGACAACAATTTCCCTACACGCCTTCCACTGAGTTCTCGCATCAATCAAAAACTCCAGTGCTGAACTAACAAATAACTAACCAGTAATCATGTACAGTATAGAGAAATGGGTCCACTAAATGAAAACAACCCAGTAGCAGCAGGAAAAACAATAACCACTCATTGTCTCCCTGCCTGGAGCAACACAGACACCCTCTCCCTTCTTTCACCTAGGGAGATTAAACCTCTTCCTCACCAAAAGACTTGCACCATGATTGGTTAAAAGATCTGTGCACGCTCACAGGCATTCTGACATATGTAAGTGCCAGGAAATGTTCTGGTTGGGACTATTTGTCCATCCTGAGTTCCATCTGTTTGGCCATGACGCTATGCCTCAGATGTGTCTATCTGGGCTCCTGCTTGCTGTGGCACAGCTGTCTGCACTGGGGTTGCGTTTGTGGTTGCTGGCGCATTGTGCTTTGTATGCATGGTGTGTAGGGTGATGTCATTGGGTCGTTTGGGCATTGCTGTGCATTGATCGGCTCCTTTCATGCATGGCTAATGTGACAGCAGGGATGCACGACAACGCAGTGGTCTGTGGGTGGCATCAGAATTGCTAAGGACACCGAGGGAATGTCTGCTAGTGTTTCTATGTGGACTCTCCTTTAAAGCAAGTTTTATCTTGTTGTCTACTTTGTTGCTTAAGATTGTGGCTACATTATGCCAACGTGCCACTGTTTGCAGCCACTGGTGTAGCAATACCATACGACTGCACTGCCCAGCTGCAATTACAAGCACCCTTACTAGAGAGTAAATGGAACTGAATTCAGTGGAACTTACTTCTATGTAAATATGCATAGAATCGTACTGTAAGAAATAGTATCATGTAGATACTTCTTTGGAACTGAATGGTACTCTCTTCTTGGAAATAAGATGACTTAGGCAAGAAAATACTTGGCCAACCTAGGTACCGGTAATTGCTCCTTCGTGTCCTTTCCCACTGAGTAGAGTCTATTCAGCAATGTTATACCTGGGAGCTTGGGACAATGACAGGAAGATGGTTCAAATGCAAGTGATGGGAAACTCAAGCCAAATTAAAAAAAATACAAGTGAGATCTTGCATTTGAGCCTGTACTGTGTCAATGATGGTGATGACAAAAACATAAACCCTTTCCTGCCAGTATTGCATTTATGCAGTGCCACCCAGTGGAGTTACTCTGAGTGGTTTGGGGCTTTCTTTATGTACAGTAGACCTAGAGGCTGGTTTTAAGGAGCCATAAGTGTCACATCCTTTTTGCGGTGTGTTTTGAGAATTAAATATATATATATATGCTGGCATCCGAATCCATCATGATTTGGATGCTTTGGGCAGACTCCAGCCATAATTTATTGAATGAATTTCATTACTGAGGCCCGAGGTTACAACAGAAAAGTTGCTTGTAGGAATGTGATATATTGCCTATTTGCTTGCTCTGTGCGCCTCTTGGCTCATAAGACTGGGAAGAGGAGGGATGGCTTACTGAGCCCAGTAGGTGTTTAATGCCTTGTTATGAAAGGAGGCAGTTTTGAAACCACTCTGAAAGCAATGGTCTCTGAACTCTGATTATTTTTCCAAGTGTCATCAGGTTGGATTTGGGGGCAAGGTGCTTACATACCTCTAGGCTTTCTTAGATTCCTTTATCTAGATCCATTTTGATCCAGATTCGGTACTGAAACTGCCTTGGCTTTGACCTTTGACAAAGACCTTTTTTATATTTGACAAAGAAACTATGATAAAATGGGCAGTGGACTTGGGGAAGACAATCCAAGTTGATCAGTGGGAAGAACTGTGGGAAAACTCCTGGAAGTTTACAGCATGGGAAAATATTAAAGAAAACATGGTCAAAATGTTCCGCAGGTGGTACATGACACCGGTTAAGATAAAAAAACTATATAAAACAAAAAGTAACATGTGCTGGAGGTGCCAAAAGCAAATAGGAACGTTTTTACACATGTGGTGGCAGTGTGATAAAATTAAACCACTTTGGAATATAATTGTTGAGGAAACTAAAAAAATAGTTAAAGTTAATTTGAAGAAGAAACCGGAAAAACTCCTACTGGGGATAGTAGACAAAGAAATCCAAAAACAAGATCAAATAATAATTATGTATGCCGCAGCAGCGGCACGCATATTGATAGCGGCATACTGGAAAAAGGAAGAGGTACCGAAGTTGAATGAATGGCAAGAAAAATTATTTGGATTTTTAGATTTAGCAAGATTAACCAATATAATAAGAGGAGGTAACAAACAAAAATTTGAACAAAATTGGGGAAAATTCAGTAATTATATGAAACAACAATGCCCCACAATAAAATCTTGGATTCATTTCTAATGATGGGCACTGAAAATAAGAAAGTGAAAATAAGAAATATGGAATAATAAAATTGAAAACATAGAAAACGCAGAACATTGATAGAAGCAGTAGAAAAAGAATAGGTGATGACCGAGGTGCAGATAAGTGGAAGTATCATAATGGAGAGATGTATTAGCTATTTGATTCGATTTGAATTACAAGGATAAGAAATTTTTAGTTTTAAAACTATTATTGTGTTTTATAATTTGTTCATGTTAGATAATTGTGTGATATGTGTTAATACAATGTGTATGATGGTGGTTGATCTATCCTGGATGTATTTTGTGTTTTAACATTAATAAAGTTTATTTAATTTTTTTTAAAAAAATGAAACTGCCTTGGCTGTCCTGCCCCCAGTCCCCTCTGCCAGTGCTATGGCAGGACCTAAGCAGGTGCATTCTCTTCGCATCCTCTTATTGCCTTATTCGCGAGCCCTCAGTTGAATACCCTTAGTGATGACCTCTTGCTGTCTGTATCTGTACAGCACGAAACACCAATGAGCTCATTTCAGGGCTGCTAGCAGTCATGATATTTATGCTGGTGATACTCACTTTACTCTAGAAGGTTGTGCCACTAGTTAACAGAGTTTCTTTAAGAAAAAAATGCAAATTAATGAAGCATGGAGCATCCTTCACATGACCCTTCCTTCTTTATTTCGTCTACCTCTGTATTTTTCATATTGCCTCCCATTTCTCTTTCAGAGGAGGCTGGCCTTGGCAGGTCTCGCTACGACTAAAGGGGTTTCACAGAGATGCTCGTCTGCTGTGCGGAGCGACTCTTATCAGCAACTGCTGGGTCCTGACAGCAGCACATTGCTTCAAAAGGTAACAGGCTGTTTGCAAATAAAAGAGTCCTTAAAGTGCCGAAGTGCAAAGCACGATTGCCATTCTGTCCCCAACTCAAAACCGTCAACCTATGGCCCTCACTTAAAATACCTGCCTAAGTAAAAAGAGCCCACGATTGGCCACCTTTTGTGAACACGAGAGAGTGGGAGTCTTGAGATAGTGATCTTGTGTATTCACATTAGTGCCATCAGTTAACATGATGCCTTGCAGAATATCGTGAACAGAAAAGCTGGGTCTGTGCCCAGGGAGACTGCAATCTAAATTTCAACGCTGAACAAGAAAAGGAGAAAAAGGGGAGTCATCTCTATGGATGAATAATGGGCTGACTGATCATTCTCTCGCGGCTAGGTTTGGAGTAGATGTACGGCGCTACCTGCTGCGTGTGGGAGACCACCATACTGGTGTGAGGGACGAGTTCGAGAGGGAACTGCCGGTGGAGAAGATTGTCCTTCATAGGAACTACCAGTCTAGCAGCAACGACAATGACATTGCTTTAGTCAGAATTCGGGGCAAAAGTGGCAACTGTCTTTCCTTCAGCCACCATGTCCTTCCTGTCTGCCTTCCTGAGAGGAAGGAGAAGTCTTCTATAGATAGACAGGCCTGCATCATATCTGGCTGGGGAGATACAGGTAAGTTGCAGATTGTGTCAGGATTTTTCACATGGAAAGAGATAGTAAGATTTGGGATGTCTGTTCTACCCAGCTTTCGATAATCTTTTAGGGAGCTCACTATATAGAGACAAATTCAGCATCAAATTCAAGCGCAGAACAAGCTGATTTGCAGGAAAAACAGTCTTTTTGCTAAATTCATTTTAAATTCTGCTAAAGAAAAAGACAGAGGTAAACACAGTCCGCACTAGCCATTGGTTGAGAACTTTGGCAGTTAATTTAATACCCTCCCTGCTCATCTGATAGGGCATTTATTCAGATATTCGCAAACCTTCCAGTTTTTTGGAAGCTTTAAAAACTGCCAGCGCATAAGGCCTGGGAACAGATGCACCCATATGCCATTGTTGGGAAATAGAGGGACAGGCAATGCCATCAAATGTGCTGATTAGACTGAGTGTATGACTGCGGTGTGTCTGTATCATAGCGGTATGTGAACTACATGTGTAAATACTGTGTGTATTTGCTAAGTGCTTGGGAAGATGTTGGGAGTGTATGAAGGACGAATAGGCACAGGAAAGGCAGTGCACAGGAAATGCGCCCACAAATTTATGCAGGTCTCTGTTTATATTTTCATAGTTGCAAGGTTTAAGAGGGATAATCCCAGATAGGCACTACTGAATAGGCGGTCAGCTACCCTGGTGTTATAGAACTCTGCAGATGATCACATAATACACATGGATTATTCCCAGATCTCAGTCTGCATGTCCCCAGATCACCCTGATTCTTTTCCTGTGATCAGCAGCAGGTGGGAAGCAGTGCTCCAGCAACCACTGCAAGATCACTCTGCTGTACAAGGATTTGGGCAGTTAACTTCACAGAATTAATGTATGCCTAGACACATGGTGCTAGTTACAGTTAACCTTTGTGTAACCTGTCCTGTAAACATGTCCAGCATTTTGCCAACTTTTTATTTAAACCCACTCCTCTGCACCATCAAAAGACCAAAAACCACGGGATCCCAACACATTACAGTCCTACCTTGGTTGTCGAACACAATCCGTTCTGGAAGTCCGTTCGACTTCGAAAATGTTCTGCAACCAAGGCACGGCTTCCTGCACTCAGTCGGAAGCCGAGGAAGTCCCGTCAGATCGGATGTTCGGCTTCCAAAGAATGTCCGCAAACTGGAACACTCACTTCCGGGTTTGCAGCATTTGGGAGCCAAAACATTCAAGCTGCAAGGCGTTCAGGATCCAAGGTATGACTGTATAAGAAGATCACATCAAAATCCTCTTCACATTGCATTAAAATATCATCCTGGCCTAGGGAAGGATTTCCCCCCCATGTTAACCTAATCAAAATTGTGCAAGAGAACAATAGTTGTGTTTGGTGGGTAGGATTTTTGGTTATCTGAGCTGTACTAGATATATAACCTATTATTGTTTCAGGGAGGTCATACTCAAGGACGTTACTCCAGGGCTTGGTGCCCCTACTCCCAAGAAGAGTGTGCAAATCCCGTTATGGAAAGAAGTTCACTAATCGTATGCTGTGCGCTGGAAACATTTCTGAAGATAACCGGGTGGACAGCTGTCAGGGAGATAGTGGGGGGCCGCTAATGTGTCAAAGGTCAGGTGGACACTGGGTAATTCTAGGGATCACTTCCTGGGGATATGGGTGTGGGCGAAAAGACTCTCCTGGTGTTTACACAAAAGTCAGCAAATTTGTGCCCTGGATCAAGAAGGTGACCAAATTGATATAAGACCATTCAATCCAAAGATGGATTTGTGTTGTTTTACTCAGCAGTATTTGGGCAGTGGTTTAGAAGAATGTCTTCATTTTGTCTCTGGTTTGGTGTCTGTTTTTTGCTGGTACCTAAACAAGGTTCATTTCAAGCGGGCAGCAAGAAAAGATTTTATGCTACTGATAGGAGACAGTGAATGAAAATTTAACATCCTTGTGGCTGATGTATTCATACAAAGTTCTGTTTATTGAAATAACAAGTGGTGGCAATACCACTCTTTCCAAAAGAGCTGCCACACTTCTTCAGGGCACAGGGGAGAATGGGCTTGATCATATTCCATGGTGCTGCTAGATGGAATATTTCTTATGGTGTGTCCATTCACACAAACTGCTTCTCTTGCTACCCTAGATTACTCTGTGTTGTTCACCTGTATGGTTTCAGCTACCTGCTTTCTTCTGTTTACACTCACCCTCTCAATCTCTCTTTTTAGGCAGATATAAAGGGTGATATTGACTCAGTTCAGGTATCATGCCAAATAATGGTTTGCAATTCGCTGACAACACAGAATTATAAACTGTTGCTGGAAGTGGAATTGCAAGCCATGGTTTATGCCAACCTTGGGTTGGTGCAATGCTTGATTTTATGGACACCACTCTGTCTCTAGACTCATCTAGAGCAGAAATGGCTAACCTATGGCCCTCCAGATGTTGTTGGGCTCCCTCCAGATGTTGTTGGCCACGCTGGCTGGAGCAGATGGCAGCTGGAGTCTATAACAATAACTGTAGGGTCACAGGTTAGCAACCTCTAGTTTAGGGGCTGCTGAGCAACAGGAAGAGAAGGGAATGTAGGAACGGATTGCTCTGAGAAAACAAAAATGGATAAGGAGCTTGCAGTGAGTGACTTGCCTTTTGTATGCTTGGAAGTTGCAAACATTAGAATATGTTTAATGAAAACCATGATTTGGCATGATGTCTGAACTGAGCTATTGTGCTTTTAGTCTCACATTGCTCTCCTGGGTGGTCAGGGGAATTATTTTTTCCACAGAACTTCTGCTTCTCTCACAGACTCCACCTTTCCATATTTTCAGTTTTCCCCCTCAGGTCAGTGAGAAAGTTTTAGGGTGCTGATTGGGAGATATGTCTGACTTCTCCTCTCCCTCCATGTTTAACATTTTTCTACATATCTCCTTAACACCATAACATATCAGATGTTACATATATCAAGAGAACAGTTTTTGGAGAGTAGCATTTGAAATATATTGCAGCTTTGGAAGACAGGCAGAAGTTTGTGATTTGTGATCATGAACAAATGTACCAAGCTAGTGTGGCTGGACAGAGAAACAAAACCTTGAGACAGCAGAAAACATAGTACTTTAAAGTGTTTGTGCCATTTTAACTGAAATGAATGAAACGAAATGTGGCATATTCATTTTATTCCCTTGTTTCTTTTATAACATATGTACACTCCAGCTGGTCAGCCCCATAGGATGATGAGTTCTGAAATATATACTACCTGGAAACTTTAACCTGTGTCTTCTTAAATTGTTTTTTTTTTACACATTAGATGAACAGTTATGCAAATTACCACAGATTTATGCTTGCGTTTGTGTGTTGTGTGTTACATTGCTGGCTAACTACTGCTTTGTGAGGCAGCCTGTTGGTTCATAGCCCAGAATGGTCAGCTGACGTGAGCTCTTGTGAACTGCCTGAATGTTGAGATCTTCCTCAGTAGCCGCCCTGAGCCCGACGTCAGAAACAAGGCAGGCGATGAGCAGAGAAAGAGCCTGTCCACAGCAGCATTCATCTTTGAAATACCCCCACTCCAGGCTTGTGGGGTGCCAACTTTTTATATGTCCAGGGCTTTTAAAGATCTGTTTGTATTGTTGGCGTCTTGGGAGACAATGGAGGAGTATACCTTTGGGGATGACATCAAAACTGTTGGAGAATTATAGTGCCTGCTGTGGCTGTAGAGACTGATACAGGAGAGACACATTTTGTTGCAGCTGGGGCGGATGAAGGTGTCCAGTTGTGCTGATGCAAGTGTACCATGGCGTTTCTTCTTTCTGTGCTCTTCCCTTTTAAGATACTGTTTTAAGAAAATAATCTGGATTTTACCTTGCTCTGGGTTTAATATATGGTTTTACCGTTCTGCTGTTTTGTTGTTATTATTTATTTTATTGGTTGTTTTATTGTGCCTTTTTTATTTTATTGGTCAGGAACCCATCGTGGTTCAAGTTTCAGATATAAATTTGTGCCATTGATTAACAGAGTTTGACTGAGTTTGACTGAGTTTCTTCTGAGCCTGGTAAAGTGGGAGTGGTGGATGTGGCGGTTTTGGAAGAGACAAAGAGAAGGATTTGAGTTGGCTCCTAGGGGTAGCTCTCTGCAGAACAGATATGGGGAAGTACATTTGCTGCCTTCTTGGATTGCCTTTTTGACTCCACTTACGTTTACTTGTATATTTGTAAATAAAATAAATATTACAAAAAAAGAAGAAGAGTGTATGTCTCTAGTTCTTTCTCATTCAAAGGAAATCTACCCTGGGCAGCATTGTCATGGAACTTTTCACCACAACTCAGAATTAGTAGCATGCATTATAAAATCATGGTAAGATGTCTATTATAGGCCTAGTTAAACTGGGATCCTTATTGGTTTTTTATTTATTTCAGAGCTTTCTGAACTAGAAAATGTGGCTGTCTTGCCTAATCAATGGAAAGGCTTTCAAATGCGTGTCAGATGTCCACACCCATCCTTTTGGAAGGCAGGATCTATTTCCTCTATGCACATTCCCCAGGTGCACAGTTGACAGGGTAAATGCAGGGTTCCAGTTATGACAAAGAGGTAAAATTTCTAGATACCCCCAAACGATTGTGCCCTAAGAAAGGTTGGTCATGGAACTGACCAGAGAGAAGATGACTCTGGACTTAAATTTTAACTTTCATGTGGCCCAAAAACAGAAAGCCAGAAGAAACTTTTAACTGAACTTCCGCTCTTATATTCTAATAAATGTAAGATTTGTATTTTTATCATTGGATTTATAAAGGGAAATGAAAATAAAGTTTCTCTCAAGTCTCATATGCAAAGCACCTCTCAAGTGGAAGAAGACTACTTCTCTCACTCTCATCATTGGGTGTCTGTTGTTGGCATCACCATTTTTCAGAAACTAGCACATATGTTCATTATAATGGTACAGTAATGTATCTTTCGATTAAAATTTTAGCTAGTGCAAAACCACATAGCACTGTTTGCTTACATCATCCACAAACCGTCCCCTTTTATTCAATTAAAGTCAACACACTATCCCTCCTGCAGCACTATAAAAGAAAAGGCACAGTAATTACCAAATTGTCTGTTCTGTGTTATTAGCATGAGGTGTAATTACAGCTGCCAGTGTTAATTACTATCATCTCTTCCTCTCAGCCTAGAATGTGCTTTTCAGACAATCTATTCACAAGAAGGGGGGGCATAAAATTCTGAATACCAAATAACTAAAGGTCTAGTTACTGAATCTCTTGTTATCTACTCTATTTAGGAATCCTATTGGGGTCCAATAGAAGGCTGAAAGGAAAGCACCCAACATGAATTGAAGAAAAATAAACCATATTTCTTAAAGTCATGACAGTTTCCACTGCGTCTTCTATTCTCCAAAGGGACACAGACCCTGTGGGGGGGCTTGGGACCCCATGGACTTTTGCCACTGCTCGGTAGAGAGGGGAAGACACCTGACTTTTGTACCAATATACCGGTAGTTGTGGTGAGCTGTCTTCAGATCACAGCACAATGGGCTGCTGAATATTGCCTTTCTACGACATCTTAATTCACCTATTTACACCTTCGGTCTGCATGGAGGGAGTCCAGATCTTACGGCATGGTCATTTCAGGAGGCAACAGTGCAGCCTGCCTGCAGCCAGCCTCCTCCAAAGATGGATCTCAGCTTTTTCTTCCTCCTCCTTCCCAGAAACCCTTTGCTCTCCCCCCCCCCCCATGCAGTTACCCTGGCAACCTTCCAAATCCCCAGTCTCTGGTCAGACTCGGAAGGAGTTCCCTTATACAGTCATACCTCAGGTTACAGCTGCTTCAGGTTGCATGTTTTTGGGTTGTGCTCTGCGCCGAACCCGGAAGTACCGGAATGGGTTACTTCCGGGTTTCAGCACGCGCATGCACAGCTTCACTAAATTGCGCTTTGCGCATGCGCAGAAGCGCCGAATTGCAACCCACGCGTGCGCAGACGCAGGTTGCAAATGTTGCGGGTTGCAAACGTGCCTCCCACACGGATCACGTTCGCAACCTGAGCATCCACTGTATTGTTAATGGCCCTCTGTTGCTTCCAGTGACTTCTGGACCATCAAATAACCTTATTCTGGAAAGCCCAGAGATGCAATGGCCATTTTGGTAAAGGATACAGATCGATGGAGGTTCTATCATATAAGACACCCTTACCTAAAGTGATAGGGAGTACTTAACTTACCTTGCAAATCTTCCCATTCCACCTAATGAGCATTCAAGCAGTCAATGTGGACCCCAGTATTCAGAGAGTTTTTGCTTTCTCCTGAAGGGAAAACACAGGATCCACTTTTTTGTTTTGCTTTGCTGACTGTTAGCCACATGGAGCAGTAGTCAGGCAGAAAGTGTAAAAATAATTCAAAACTAAAAATAAAACTCACTTCCAAAAATATTCACCATAAAAATGAAAGAAGCCTCGAGTTAGTATTAGCTGCTACCTTTTGTTGTGGAAGAGGCGCCCAGACTGTTGTCTTATCCCAGCTGTGCTCAAGGGTGGCACAAGACATTTTTGTGCCTGAGGCAATACATCCTGCTGCCACCCCCCACAATGTAGCTGGGGAGTTTGAAGCTTCCCTTCAAGAAATAGCCGCTGCAAAGCCTTGCTGCTGGGCGTGGTGGGTTGCAAACTCCACAAGTGCACCCAATGGAACCTGGCCAGAGGGAGGCATTCTGGAGAGCTTTGGCGCTGGATCCCTATGCCTCCAGGGGTGGGTGGAGACCAGTGGCAAAGTGGAGAGTCTCAGCCACTGGTAGAAATGGTGGGGCAGGTGGGGTGCCTCCTCTTGTGTTTCCACTGTCTGAGGCAGCTGCTTCATCCTGGCTCATCTATGGGCTGGCTCAGGCTACACTGAAGTCCTGGATTTCTCCAGTGTTTTCTATAGGCTGCTCCTCACTTTCACCTCCTGGCAGGGTCTGGCAGTACAATCCATGCATACCTGCTCAGAAGCAAGTCCCACAGAGTTCAATGGTAGTTGAAGCACATTCAAAGTACATTCTTGGGCAAAAGATTCCTGCATTGTGTGTGTGTGTGTGTGTGTTGGATTAGATGACCCCTGTGGTCCCACCCAACTCTACAATTCTATGATCCTCACACACTGAGCTGCAATTCCCACAGCTGGCATAGAATCATAGAATCTGAAGTTCGAAGGGACCCTGGGGGTCATCTAGACAAACCCTATGGCCCTTCCTTACATATCTTTAGGCAACCAGGCAAAATCATCTCTCTTCAACGAGGCTTTGGGATGATTAACACGAGGGGGGGGTGTTACTGGTTTGTTTTTGTTTTATTACATATTCTGTGTTTTCGTTTTGTAATTTTATGTTGCAGACAGCCCTGTGATCTTTGGATGAAGGGCAGTAGACAAATCTAGTAATAAAAATAGTTATTATTTATATAGTGCCTATCTGACTGAGTTGCCCCAGACACTCTGAGTAGCTTCTAGCAAATGATAAATAACGATAACAACAACAACCATCCCCTGCAATGCAGTAATATAGATCATCCATGACCCTACGCAAAACCATAGCGCTCCGAACGCGCGCCCAACGCGTGTTCCGCAGCCGTGACCCCAGGTAACCCTGCGCGGATACCTAAAGGAGCCCGGAAGCTTCCGTTTTTACAAGGTGACACTCGCGGGCGCCTCTACTATTCGCATCTCTATGGCGGGGCCGCCGCGGGTTCGCAGTATATTCCTTTCCTCCTCCCTATCTCTGCGGGCAGTCGCGGAGGAAGCCGGAAGCGGCGCGACCGGAAGCGAAGTTCAGCTGGGCGATAAGGAGGCGGGAGGGAGTGAGGAGAAGAGGAGGAGGAGGAGGAGCCTAAAGGGCCGCTTCGCTGTGGTGGCTGAGAGGGAGGGCGGCGCGCGCGCTCGCCCGTGGCCGTGCGGGGAGGGGGGTGGACTCGCGTGCGCGCGCGTGCGAGCGAGGGGGGCCATTTTGGCGCTCGCTCAGCGGACGGCCGAGAGGGAGGCGTCGGCGCGCCAGGCCCAAGCCCGGGTTAACCTACCTACCCCTTACTTCGCTTCGCGGAGCCGCCCCTTCTTCCTCCCTTCGCTCCGTCGTCGCCTTCGCCCCACTCCAGGAGGGGCCCTCCGCCGCCATGGCGCCCCCGTGAAAGGGATTCCAGTCGCTGGGCCCGGACGACGGACGAGACAAAAAAAACCCCCAGAACCCGTCTGAGGGCCGCTTCAGCTGCTTCCCTCTCCGCCGCCTGAGGCAGGCTCCGTCCGTTTCCCCCTCAAGCCCGCGGTGGGGGGCGCCGCAGGCTCCCTATTTGCCGGGCCTCCCCGTCCCCCCGCCCCGCATATCTCCTGTCTCTCAACCCCACAGTTGCCCACCCCTCTCTCCTTACTCGACCCCTTTCTGTCACACGCTCTGGCGGAGCAACAGCCCTCCTGCCCCCATCTCTCTCCCCTCCCCACTGCTCCTGCTGAGCGGCGTCCTGCAAGGGGCCTCGTCTAGTTTGCGTTTTTTTTTTGGGGGGTGTCAAAACTTCGGGGTGCGGTAGGGGATAGGCACATATGCACTCGCCTGACAGCCCAAATTCCCTCGCCAAACGCTGGTGGCTTATAGACGGGCCTCGGTGAGCTCCCTGTTTGCAAGCAGTTTCCTCTGGGTGGGGTTTTTCTTTTTTATATCCCTCCTCCTCTTGCTGCTTTTTTGGGGGGGCGGCTGAAAACCTCGCTTATTTCAGCCTCTTCCGCGTTTTTGCTAAATACAGGTGTCCACCTGCCAGCCAAGCCAAGGAGCGGTTTGCGGGTGCACTTTCCCCGTTCTTTCTTTTGAGGAAGCGGAGTTGTGAAGACGTTGCAGCTGTGGGTGTTTTTTGGTTTGTTTGTTTTTGAGTGTATACGGTCAAAAATTTAGTTCTGTCGCTGTAGTTGCTTGGGTTTTTGCTGGTGTTGCTCCTTCCCCCACCCACCTACCCTCCGGAGACAAATGAGCAAATTGAACTTGAAGTACTAATACAGGTTGTCCTGGAGTCCTGTCGCTGCACCTCTCTGAGAGAGAAGGCCTGCTTTTTCCCTTTCCCTGTTTTTTTGGATGTGATGGAACTCATGTTTGCAGAGTGGGAGGACGGGGAAAGGTTTTCATTTGAAGATTCTGACCGCTTTGAAGAAGACTCCCTTTGTTCCTTCATCTCTGAGGCGGAGAGCTTATGCCAGAATTGGAGAGGATGGCGGAAGCAATCAGCTGGACCCAATTCCCCCACTGTCAAAATGAAAGGTGAGTGGCTGGGTATAGAAAGGGGTTGGTAAAAAAAAAACCCTGAGGATCGATGAGGTGCCTGTAGGCAGGCAACCAGTCAAGGTATGTTGGCAGTTAGAAACAGGTGTGTGTTGAAATAGAAAAACAAAAATGTTGTAACTTGGATCAGCTGCAGACTCAGACTTGCATTAAGTAAGGGGCATGATCCAGTGTTGCTTATTAGTCATGAACTTTAGCTGTACTCATATGCACATTTCAGTTCCTTAGAATTGGCTGGAACTTATTCCCAAGTAGGTAGGTGTAGGTTTTCAACCTATGTGCACTAATTAGAGCTGCTTAAAATTTTTATTTTCTACCCAAAATCTGCCATTGATAAGGACTGTCAGTGCTGCCTGCATCTTCTATGGTGGGACTAGTTTTTTTCACAGTCTAATTAGGATATTATTGCCTGAATGAAATGCATTGCAATGGTTATTGAGAATGGACCGTATAGGCATGTTACAGTGCAGCAAGACTGACCTAGTTATATACTTAATCTTTTGCTAAGGAGATTGTACCTTGCTCTGTGATAGTCGTTGTTCCTTAGTCAAAGGTTAAGTTGGTGGTTCCCAACCTGTTTGAATGTTAGTTTTTGCATACTGGGCCCCACAGTTCACCATTGATGGTACTTTTACTCGGAGTAAGGACAAAATGTAAGGAATGCAAATCAGGTATATAATAAACTGTTCTTGAAATTGAGCTATAATTTGCAATATTGTCATGCACTGAAAGTAATTATGATTCTATAATTCTATGAAGGTAAAGTCTATCCAAAGTGGAAGTCAACTGTGTGTTCATGGATGGTACATTTGAACAACACTTTACATTCAGAGAAATGCTCTTTTGCTATCGTGTCAACTCATAGTAAAATACTTTTCTGAACCAAATAGTTGCAAATAGCTTGTTGCTATCATCCAACTTTGGTATTTTGGTCTCTCAGATTTAATTATTGTAACTCAGTTTTTAAAAAGTAGATATGAGTGCTGCTACACAAATTATACCCTACCAAATACACATACTTTGCATTTTGTGGCAGACAGTCACAAAAAATCCAGCTCCCTGACATGTGCATCTTATATGTCATACAACATATTTTGACATACAGGCACTTCATATGCTTATATGAAATGTGTTGTGTTGACATTTAAACCTTTGAGGAGAAATTGATGGTGTGTAAAGAAATATTTACAAGGCCAGTCCATATTATACAGTTGATCTTTATTCTTGGTTGCATATGGTGAAGGAGCTGCTCTGAACTGAGCTTGATTTTACAAGTAGTATGCTCCCTGAAGAGTGTGCCAGGTTAAATTTCCTCAGGTATTTTACTTTGTGTAATGCCTAGACTTGGTGTATGTTTTTAGCTGCTTCCTCATATTAGAGTTAATGTTACCAGTTTTATTGTAAATTATAAGGTCTTATTAATCATTAAAATTGTTCACTACCTTGGAATCTGTTGGATGAAGGGTAATATGTAATGTGTTAAATAAAAATAAAATATTTCAGATAAACAAAATAAAACAGAAATATATGTAAGTAGTTTGACAGAAAATACTGTGCAATATTTATGAAAAATATAGATAAAATCAGTGGAACTAAAAATGAAGTATTCATAATAAAATTACATGTGTGACTAGACTTGCTGAAACAAAGACATGAGTTTGACCAGACTGCGGGGGGCAGTGGAGGACAGGAGTGCCTGGCATGCTATGGTCCATGGGGTCACGAAGAGTCGGACACGACTAAACAACAACAACAAATCAAATTGTGTCCCTCCCCCCTAGCACTTTAGCTGGCATTGTTACCCAGTTGTGAAAACATTCTTTGTAACTTGGGGAAGTTCAGGAATATGGTTAGGATTGCCAGATCAAAATGTAAAAATAGTATGTTTTCTTTGCACAGGGGTTGCCAGTATGAAACTACTCAAGGCTTGCTTGATAGTTGAGATTATTTTGATGGAGAGCTTTGTTGCAGGTTGTAGACAATACTAAACAGCAAAACTTTGTACTATATCTAGTTATAGAATGTAGTGCATGAAGGTCCTATGTGAGTGCTTGGAGGTGGTTGGAGGAGGGATGGCAGCTAACAGATTGAGGTTGAATCCCGACAAGACAGAAGTACTGTTTGTGGGGGACAGGAGGTGGGCAGGTGTGGAGGACTCCCTGGTCCTGAATGGGGTAACTGTGCCCTTGAAGGACCAGGTGCGCAGCCTGGGAGTCATTTTGGACTCACAGCTGTCCATGGAGGCACAGGTCAATTCTGTGTCCAGGGCAGCTGTTTATCAGCTCCATCTGGTACACAGGCTGAGACCCTACCTGCCCGCGGACTGTCTCGCCAGAGTGGTGCATGCTCTAGTTATCTCCCGCTTGGACTACTGCAATGCACTCTACGTGGGGCTACCTTTGAAGGTGACCCGGAAACTACAACTAACCCAGAATGCGGCAGCTAGACTGGTGACTGGGAGCGGCCGCCGAGACCACATAACACCAGTCCTGAAAGACCTACATTGGCTCCCAGTACGTTTCCGAGCACAAATCAAAGTGTTGGTGCTGACCTTTAATGCCCTAAACTGCCTCGGTCCAGTATACCTGAAGGAGCGTCTCCTCCCCCATCGTTCTGCCTGGACACTGAGGTCCAGCGCCGAGGGCCTTCTGGCGGTTCCCTCGCTACGAGAAGCCAAGTTACAGGGAACCAGGCAGAGTGCCTTCTCAGTAGTGGCACCCACCCTGTGGAATGCCCTCCCACCAGAGGTCAAAGAGAATAACAATTACCTTTAGAAAGCATCTCAAGGCAGCCCTGTTTAGGGAAGCTTTTAATGTTTGATGGATTTCTGTATTTTAATATTTTGTTGGAAGCTGCCCAGAGTGGCTGGGGGAACCCGGCCAGATGGGCGGGGTATAAATAATATAGGTATTATTATTATTATTATTATTTTAGTGCATTAATATATTACCGTAATTCTGATCATTGCTCAGGATGAGATAATTAATTAACCTGTTGTCACTCAAGAGTTTGTGCTGCTTTTAGAAAATGTTTAGGAGTTTGTCCCTTCTTTGGAAATAATTGTATTTTGCCTGGTGCCATGGCCTTTCTTTCCACTTAGTGACAACCTCCATGGGTTTGGTGAAAAATTGAATTGTTTGAGGTAAAATTTTTAAATTTCTACTTCATAGCTAGAAAGAAAGCATTGAAAGCCATGGGGATTGGAGAAGTTAGGAGTAGGAAATTGTTCATGAAATGCATTCACTAAGAAACTTTGTTTTTTAAACTAAGTAGTACATGGGTGTAAACGGGACTATTCATTTCTATCTCCATAACAGCTCCTTGGGATGGGTTAGGCTGGGTTAGCTTTAGTATCTGACCCAAGGTCACCAGTGAGCTACGTGCTGCATGGTGATTTGAACCCAGTTCTCATTGGTACAAGTCTAATACACTAGTGTACACTTGTTTTTTTAAAAAAACTATAAAAGTATCATGGCAGTAGCTTGGATACATGTTCTAAAACACGTGCTTGGTACAGCTACATCAACGGTGGAGAACCTCAGACCCAGGGGTCAAATGTGGCCCTCCAGTCCTCTCCATATGGGCCTCGGGACTCTCCCAGGCCATGTTACTTCTACCCAAGTCTCACTGCTCGCTGGGCCTGACTACATCCTCCTCAAGTACTTTTGCCTTGTTGGCATGGGTCCTTGAACTGTAATAATCCTTGTGTTTTGCTTGATGGAGGGTGAAAACAGACTTGAGTGTGTGTAGAAACCTGTATTTTTCATGCTTATATGTAGCCTATTGCACCAATCTCAGAATCTGTTAGTTTGTCCTCTTTAAACTCTGGTCCCACACATATTTTGCCTTGCCCAGTGCCCACCAGAAGGTTGCTTACAGGGGAATATGATTCTTGAACTTAAAAAATTCCCCAATCCCTCAACTTCATTTTGCAAGGAGCTCTTGAATGGCTGCACTTTTTTGCCCAGTATACTAATAATCAGGAGACTTGCACATTTGGTTCACTAATGTGAAGTGATCCCTTAGAAATGAGATAGGCTTTAGGGTTCTTTTTTTAGTGATGCCAGTGAAGAAACACAAAGTCCTCCCCGAATCCTGTAATTCACCATTGACTCTGAAGTCTTGGAGAGGTAGTTATTGGTACGTGCTTTAGTCCTTACAGTATTCAGAAATGAATTCTGTAGCTTTTTTGGTGAAGCTTAATTTATCTTAATGAATTCAGTCACTTGTCCATAATTACATTTAACTTCCTTTGATTTTTAGCACTGCATTTTATAGTGTTACAAACAAGGATGAGGAATGAAATGAGATGGAAATGAGCTGTAATACTTGAATGGACACTAGTTGCCACCTGCTAGAAATGTTTGTGCCGTACGATGTAGAGTAGCAAAATGTAGAAGTTTCAACAGACAGTAGGTCAATAGGATGTCTTGAAGTTGTTTAAGGTAATATTCTTATGCAGTATCAGGTCTTATTGGCCAAATACTTCAGTGTAAAAAGTATCACTTCATAAACTGCATAGAATTAATTTTGTTATTTTGAAGACGGTTGTTCATGCTAACGGTGATATTAGATTGTGGAAAAGCGCAATGTGGCAACATATAATATGGTAACAGAATCCACTTTCAGGATAAAAGAATTGGGTATCTGATGGATTACATAAAAAAGCTGTTCTGAATGTACTGAAACTGTTCGATGCTGAACTCATTACAGAGGCAAGTCTGCCTGTTTTCTTTAAATGGAAAAACTGAATTCACAATGTCAGTTTTCTTCTTTGTCTTTATTGCATCAGTACGGAATACTGTTGTCAGTGATCTAAGACACAATTTCCTTTGCAAAGAAAGATTTGCCACAGCACTGAAGATTTAGTCCATAGCACAATGAAAAAGGAAGTTATGCTTCCTGGTTATTCTGGGCTTCACTATGTGTTTGGCTTTTTGGCTAAATGGAGAGGTTCTATATAAAGATTTTTCTAATTTAATTGCATTATAGGAAACATGGAACTTTGTTTTAGTCTACCTTGTCTATTTACTAACACTTGAGCAAGTTCTTTACTTATACATCCCCTTCATACTTCCTGTAAGTGTTACAACTTGAAATAAAGATTTCATGAAAATGTATATAATTTGGGGGTAATATTAATCTAATTCAATCCCCAGCCCATTCATACTTGTTTGCTCTTTAATACTATTCAGTATTGTAAATTGGGCAGGTAATGAGACTTGAGTTGAAATCTCAGCCAGACAAATTTTGTCTGGATAGCCCTTAGCAAAGCCCAGATCAGGCATCCCCAAACTGCGGCCCTCCAGATGTTTTGGCCTACAACTCCCATGATCCCTAGCTAACAGGATCAGTGGTCAGGGATGATGAGAATTGTAGTCCAAAACATCTGGAGGGCCGAAGTTTGGGGATGCCTGGCCCAGATCAACATTTTGATTCATTATCTGTAGAATGAGAATAGGTAAAGGTAAAGGGACCCCTGACCATTAGGTCCAGTCGTGACCGACTCTGGGGTTGCGCGCTCATCTCGCATTATTGGCCAAGGGAGCCAGCGTATAGCTTCCAGGTCAGGTGGCCAGCATGACAAAGCCGCTTCTGGCAAACCAGAGCAGTACATGGAAACGCTGTTTACCTTCCTGCTGTAGCGGTTCCTATTTATCTACTTGCATTTTGACGTGCTTTCGAACTGCTAGGTTGGCAGGAGCTGGGACCAAGCAACGGGAGCTTACCCCGTCACAGGGATTCGAACCGCCGACCTTCTGATCAGCAAGCCCTAGGGTCAGTGGTTTAACCACAGCGCCACCTGGGTCCCCTTAGAATGAGAATAACAGTGTTTAAATTCACAGGGTTGTTAAAGGACTGGGGCATACCCACCACTGCCTTTCTGCTCATGAAAATGAGCTTCCTCTCTTTGTCTTCTCCAGCTACCCCACATCTTTAAAATCAGCTTCAAAGGGGTGGTGGGTCTTCTAAAGCAAATTTTGGGGGCGTATGGTTGGGAGGAGAGGAAACAGAATTCCTGTTGTGTGATTGGACCACTGGTGCAGTTTGAATGCAACCCAGTAGTTTTGATGCGTTACCTGTACCAGGTGCTGTTTCAGACTGCATCAGTCTTACAATTCCAATTACCGTAAGATTATTCAGACCAGGCTGTGTGGATGGTTAGCAGGTATGTGATCTTAAACTTCTCATCCTAAATCCTACATGTGTTTGCTTTTGTTCTATTACAGAACCAACAAAAATGTTAATTATCTTAATACTGCCAAGCTTTGGAATTTAGAAAGGTAGGAACCTTGGTATTTATGTAAACAGTTCAACTTCTCCTGGGACCCAGGTGGCGCTGCGGTTAAACCACTGAGCCTAGGGCTTGCTGATCAGAAGGTCGGCGGTTCGAATCCCTGTGACGGGGTGAGCTCCCGTTGCTTGGTCCCAGCTCCTGCCAACCTAGCAGTTCGAAAGCACATCAAAGTGCAAGTAGATAAATAGGAACCGCTACAGCGGGAAGGTAAACGGCGTTTCCATGTGCTGCTCTGGTTTGTCAGAAGCGGCTTTGTCATGCTGGCCACATGACCTGGAAGCTATACGCCGGCTCCCTCGGCCAATAATGCGAGATGAGCGCGCAACCCCAGAGTCGGTCACGACTGGACCTAATGGTCAGGGGTCCCTTTACCTTTTATCAACTTCTCCTAGGAAGTAACTGTAAATGTTTTAAAATAAATTTAGGTAGAAAGAAGGGGAAGAAATGGAGGCAGTGAGAGATTTTACTTTCTTGGGCTCCTTGATCACTGCAGATGGTGACAGCAGTCATGAAATTAAAAGACGCCTGCTTCTTGGGAGAAAAGCAATGACAAACCTAGACAGCATCTTAAAAAGCAGAGACATCACCTTGCCTACAAAGGTCCGTATAGTTAAAGCTATGGTTTTCCCAGTAGTGATGTATGGAAGTGAGAGCTGGACCATAAAGAAGGCTGATCGCTGAAGAATTGATGCTTTTGAATTATGGTGCTGGAGGAGACTCTTGAGAGTCCCATGGACTGCAAGAAGATCAAACCTATCCATTCTTAAGGAAATCAGCCCTGAGTGCTCCCTGGAAGTACAGATCGTGAAGCTGAGGCTCCAATACTTTGGCCACCTCATGAGAAGAGAAGAATCCTTGGAAAAGACCTTGATGTTGGGAAAGATGGAGGGCACTAGGAGAAGGGGACGACAGAGGACGAGATGGTTGGACAGTGTTCTTGAAGCTACGAACATGAGTTTGACCAAACTGCGGGAGGCAGTGGAAGATAGGAGTGCCTGGCGTGCTATGGTCCATGGGGTCACGAAGAGTCGGACACGACTAAACGACTAAACAACAACAAATCCATGAAGACTACAGTGTTGAGAAGTTTAGCATATAGAGTGGCACTCACTGCACAACTAGCAGATTTGAAAGACATTTGACAGAGGAATGATTGTGCTTTGTGTAAATGGAATCTGCAGGGATAAATTCTTACTCCCCCTCTCATTTCTTGAAGGGCAATGTTACAGCTTTCTGCTTATATGACAGCCTTTTTCTTACATTAAGAAATACTTGTGAAATATCTCCAAAACATGCACTGTACTTTGTTATTGAATCTGGTTAATTAGCTAATAAACCACTTGTAAAATACTAGAGTGAGTTAACTGACTCTTTCTGGTGGGTGAAATTGGGACTTGCTGTGAATTTGGGGCAGGCAGATCTTTGCTTAGAGTTTTGCTTGAAGAAATAACTGAAATTGTCTTAAAAATAAGCAGAACAAAGATAAGCCATGGACTTTAACTATGTCAAATGAAAATGCAAACAATTTCTCCTTGTCTGTTGTTTGGAAAAATTTGAATGTCCGGGAACCTGTTGCAACTGCAAGCATGATATGTGATCTTAAGACTATCAGTTATAAGGCTGGTGACCTTATCAGCCCCTTCAGGGTTTGCAATGTGCAGATTTTCACAAATGTGACTGTCAGATTGCTAAAGAAAGTGACATGTACTAGGGAGCAGTGGTCCCACTGGAAAATAAATTAAGGGTGACACTGAGGTGGCAAGCTCTGTTCATACCAAGTTACCTAGTAAACATTTTTAGAATTGTAGCCTTCAAATTCTAATTTAAAACTTCAGTTTCACCTAATTGTAGTCTCCGGGTACTGATAAAAACAGAAGCCTTTTTTAAAGTTCTGATTTAGAGAACAGTAATGGAAGACTATTTCTACCTGTTTTTAAGAAGCAAGTTCTCAATAGAGAACAGTAATGAAAGGCTATTTCTACCTGTTTTTAAGAAGTAAGTCTTATGCGGATGGAATAGTGTGCCTTTAACAGCTGCATGACAAAATTGTAAAAAGAGGATCTTTCCTGGAACACAGGTGCAGTGATGAAAAGCTCCACCTGTTGAAACTGTAACCTTGCAGTTGTTAAAAGTGCAGAGTTTTCTCTTTAACATAGAGAAAATACGACAACCACAGTTATTAGGTTGTATTATAAATGGCAAGAGAAGATGGTTCAACAAAACAGATAATGACAACAACAAAGCAGAGAGTCAGTTGACACACTTTGGGTCAGCGCTGCAAGTTACGTTATAAAGCAGGGGTGAGAGGGGCTGGTCATCTGAAGTGGTCATGACATCAGATGATTGACAAGTTGGTGCCTCCACCCACTGTCAAAATTGGCCCACAGCTTGGAGGGAGATAAAAATTAAGATCTGGTCCATCTGCCCAAAAAGATTCCCCACCCATGCTAGAAGTGAACCTTCCACAGAGGAGGTAGTAGTGTTGTGGCAAAAATAAAAATGGTGAACAATGAGGATTAAACATGCTTTGAAATGGTGAGTGGAAATCCACCTATACACTACATCATGTTTATTAGTTTGTATGAGACCTGGAATAACTAGACAACTTTGTTAGGGGTGGCGTACAAGTGTTTTTAATGTTAAATGAAAATATATTTGCATGCTAGCTAACATGCTAGTGAAGCAGTTTATATTTTAGTCCTTCTGGGTTTAAATATGTGAAGACCACGAATTGTCTTAGAGATTGTAACCTCTTCACCAGGCAGGCCACAATGGCAGTAACTAGCACAAAGGGTTGAATGAATCTTTAACTGCAGCTGCAGTTGGGGAGGTCGTTCCTGAAATCTCAGGTTGGGATACTATTTTGGTAGCTGGTGAGGGTGTTTTCTGTTATCTGAAACTCATCCATGCTAATTTCTCTCTCAGGCAGAATACACCAAGTAATTTATAAAGGCAGGCTTTGGCCTCTTTGCTGACACACCACTTTAGTATCTTCTGCCTAAATCTTGGAAAAAACTATTGTAAATGGCTGAACAGAGGTCAAATGGACCGAGTAGTTCTAGGCAGAGAGAATACAGCATGTGCTCATAAACCATTTAGTGCATTCTGCCAGAATTCCAGCCAACAGACAAGAACAGAGGTTAGGAATTGTACTTCACCAGCTTTCGGGGCAGTTTATGGCCTAGGGGCTTATTTGGTGGAGAGGTGAGAGTTTTTTAACAGGTAGGTAATTTGAGATTGAAAACGGTAGGTGCAAGATACAGAAACTGTATCTTGGTGTGTTCTCCCCAAGCAAAAATTGCAATTAGTTTTTTTGGGGTGCAGTCCCAGCACATCTGTTGGATGCCTCCATCCCATTTATTAGACCCAAACATGCAGATTTTATTATGTGCCGGTAGATAGATATTTTTTATTATGGCTATCATTTTAAAGTGTATTTTTATTATTGTGATAGTTTATACCATTTTATGTAAACTACTTTGTTTTTTTTATTAAGTGGTATAAAATTTGCTAAGTAAATAAAAGAAAATGGATCTATTTTATGTCTGTGAGATTGTAGCAATGTCCTTCCAATCTGCGATACTGCTGCTGTATCCCAGCCCATGTTACATCATTGCACCATTTTGGAAGATGCACTGAAACCGTGAATGAGCACAGTTTCTCATGCTAAACTTACTGTGTGCACGGTACTTCTCTGAAATGCCTTATTATGACTTACTAACTAGAATCCAGGGATAGAATGATTTCATTGGCATATTTGCTCACCTGTTGAAAAAGGACTGTTCCTGGGTATAGAAATGTGCTTGGGCAATTTGTATTCTTGCTGAAGAGTAAAGTTAGATAAATGCCACGTTAAATAAAAAGTTCTAGAAGCAGCAGAGTAGTTCCTATAAAAGTCTGAAAGTTTGATTTTATTATATCAATCTCTAATGATGGTTCCACTAATATGAGCATTATTTTTATAGTATACTGAGTGTTGCGTGCCGTGATTTTGGTTTTCCAGAAAACCTTGAGTTGGAAATCTTCCTTGAAAAACGTTCAATGCCTTAAATAGAGCATAGTTAGCATGTGCATTTTGTATTTAGTAAACAAAACTAAATAGTTGCAGTCTGAGATGTTGTCACAGTATATGTATTTGATTTATTTTACCTCCTATTTACAAATCAATATAAATGGTAAAGATAAAGGTACCCCTGACCCTTAGGTCCAGTTGCGAACGACTCTGGGGTTGCAGTGCTCATCTTGCTCTATAGGCCGAGGGAGCCAGCGTTTGTCCGCAGTCAGCTTCCGGGTCATGTGGCCAGCATGACTAAGCCGCTTCTGGCGAACCAGAGCAGCGCACGGAAACGCTGTTTACCTTCCCACCGGAGCGGTACCTATTAATCTACTTGCACTTTGATGTCCTTTTGAACTGATAGGTTGTCAGGAGCTGTGACCGAGCAACGGGAGCTCACCCTGTCATGGGGATTCGAACCGCTGACCTTCTGATCGGCAAGCCCTAGGCTCAGTGGTTTAGACCACAGCGCCACCCGCGTCCCACAGATCAATATAATATATATGTATTCTCTCACGCTTTATTGGGATAGGAAACTAAGAACATTAATTTCAACTTTGAAACTTTGGCAAACCACAATAGTGTTATCCATTCATTGATACTAATTAATGTTATCTAATTAGATAGCTTCCAGTTAGAACCTTCCTTGTGGCACGGCAGAATGTTTTTTCAGTAGTTATATTGTGTGAAAGTTACTAATTCAGCTAAGACTCCGATTGCACCTGTAGCAGTTGGTAAGCAATCAACACTCTCCCCTTGAACAGGTGGCCAGGCTTAATGAAAACTCTTAATCTATAATACCAGTTGCTAGAAACGTCAGGAGGGGAGAGTGCTTTTGTGCTCAGGACCTCCTTGAAGCTTGCCCATAGGCGCCTGGTTGGCCACTGTGAGAACAGGACGCTGGACTAGATTCAGCATTTTCCTGATCCAGCAGGCTCTTACATTCCTAACAAAGCCTTTTGTACTGTAAGCAGAGTCATTAGGAAGGTGGAAGTCACCTCCATTTTTTGATTGGCTAACGAGACTGGTGATACTAGAAATGGAGTTTCTAATACATGATTGGGCCAAATGACAACCCATCTTAGGAATGGGGGGGGCAGTTTTTGCTGGTCTCAAACTCCTTTAAATATGTAAGGCTTTTCCTTCTGCTTTTGGATTCCTGATAAGATTTCCCAGGAAGACAGAGAGTGCACAGGCTGTCAAACCCAAGCCTGTTCAAGCAAGCAACATATAACTAGCTGGGTTGGGTTGACTTGATTTGGTTTTATTTGCAACTCTGGGTGTGTGGTTGTTGTCTTCTCTTTTCCTTTCCTTTTTTACTCTAATAAAATTTGTTATACTGCATGTTAACATTTGCATTCGTTGTTTAAAAAGGCAATTTTCTGGAATTTCTTATTAAAACCTTTCATGCAGGTACTAAGATGGTACAGCTAAGCTTTAGGTGTTGTTGATGTTTGTTCTGAAGAGATTTCACAATGTTTTGTGAAAATTTTAGCTTTCGGAACGTAAATCCAAAGCTTTCCTCTTAGTTTTTTCCTAGAACTGGACTGAAGGGGGGGGATCTTGAGAAACAGGACTCATAAACACATTTAGACAGAATACGGTGTGTGGCAGGAGGTTCTCCATTCTCCCTGGCGGCAACCTATCCTAATTCTGTGGGGGAGAGGTGGGGGCCATTATACAAAAAATGTGTTTGCCAGTAAGGCAATCTCCCCCTTCCCCAATTCGTAACAATGCTATTCAAAGGAAGGTATATATATGCTATCTAAAGCTACAAAGCATGGCATAACATTCTACCTGTGTTGTGATTCCAAAGTACGATATGTTTATGATGAAGATACATTTTGGAATATGAAGGTGAGCAAGCAGCTTGAAACTTCATTTTTCAGCTGCTGTCTGGTGTAACAACACATTTGCAGGGTTCTGAATAGAATATAACATCACCTGTGTACCACTAGACATGGGATGAGCTAGGAAAATCCTGATTTGAGTTTGCATTTTGAAGAAAAACAAATAAGAAATCACCCCATAATTCATTGCCACAAAATCCAGAAGTGTCAACAGCAGAATTTTTAGTTTTCAAGATTTGACACTTAGGTTATTTGCCAAAGAAATGAAAGACTGCATTCATTGCATGATGATACATCAGTCCCAGGCTAGAATTTAAGGTCTCAGATAATGTGTGGTTTCGGTGCAAGGTCTCTCCCCCTCTCTCTTGCTGTTACTAGTAATTCACAACTCAAAATTATTGCACTAATATACTTGTGCCATAGTTATAATTGTTATGTGAATTGTAAGCAACCCTGTGATCCTCAGATGAAGGATGGTATAGAAATGTAATAAATAAAATAAATGTTAATGGCTGTTTTATGCTTAAAAACTGGGTCATTGCGACCTACTTTTGCTTAAGTTTACATGGTGGGGTGTTGAATCTGAACATGTGAAATTCTTTAGCAGGCGCTGAAAATACAGTAGTGAAGGTGCCTGTCTGATATGCAATGGGAGGGAATTCCAAAGGGCAGGTCCTGTAACACTAAAAAGTCCCGGTTCTGACATTGTACAAATCGGATTGCTTGATAGGATGCAGTCTGCAGGATGTCCTCTCCTGCATAGTACAGCAATCAGTTGAGTATTTGGGATTGAGGTTATTTTGTAGGTCTTTTACTTGAAAAGGGAATGTATCAATGAAGGCATTTTTTTAAAAAACTTGCAAATGATACAATGTTTTATAACTTCTACCAGGTATATTTTGGGTGGGTGGGGTTGATCTTTCAGAAGACTGCAGGTAGGGAGGAAGGGGTGAATTCTCCCTCTTCAACTGCAGACTCCAGGAATATCATTGCCCCTACTGAAAACAGGTTTTAAAAACTCATTTATTGGAGCTAATGTAAGGTATTTGGGAGTCTAATTGCAGCAGTGGGGGCTGGTAATGACTGCGGAGGAAAGATTTAAAGTGAAAGTATTCTTCCTCCATTGCTGTTACTTTGAAAGAATTACAGTGTAGCCAGATACCTTTCCCCAAGCCTAATTGTGGTACAGAGACCCTGGAGGGGGAGGGGTCACAGCGAGGGAATGGTTGGCTAATGCCTACAACCCCCTCATACCACTACTGTATTGGACTTGGCAGAAGCCTTCTGTTGGCACCACTAGATTTTTTTTGTCAGGAGGGAGGAAACCCCAGGATCCTCTTGGGGTACCAGGGAAGGTTTTGATGTGCATCTGTGGGGGCACTTTGGTGACCCCCCCCTTAGGCCATTTAGAGCTGATTTAATGAAGAAGGATATTTCAACTCTCAATTGCTCCTTATCGTATCAAATGATTGTGATCTGGTGTGGCTTGCCACTTTCCTTTTGAGTTAGTAGAATGTTGAGCTGAAGAAGTGCTAGAAATCCAGGGGTGGGTGGGAGGGAATAACATTTCTGAATGCCTATCTCCTGCCAGAGAGATAATTTCTTATAAATACATGGAAAAGGGTCTCAGTTAGAAGTGCAGTGGCTCTTACTAGTATGCACAACACTGTTGCAAGAAAAGAGCTTAACTAACAACTCTGTATGCAGGAATAGGGTGGGGGGACTTGGCCTTGTGAATGTTAGCAGTTGCTGCATTGAAGGGTAGAGTTGAGTTAGCACACTGTCCTCTGGATCATGCTGCAAGTGAGCAGAGGGAGGAATGGACTAGTGATAGGGAAAGCAAGTTATACCCTTATCTCTCTCTCACACACACCCCTCTCCCAATCTCATTGTTCAGTGAAGTGCAGGTTTGAACTCTGGACCCTTATTGGAACATAGTGGTGTTACACCTTCAGCGTTTCTGCTTGTTGTGTCTTTGCCAGTTTATTTGGCTTTGTTTGTATCTTGTTTTGAATAGTTTTCAATACCTTGTGTTCTTTGAGGGAGAATGCTATTTTTGCTTTGACTCCTGAGAGAAGATGGGTGCCTAGTTCTGGAATGGGTGAGTGTAGTGAGGCAATGTGCTTCCCTAGTTGTGGTGCTGTAAGAAACTTTACTTGTTTAACTTTTCTGTGATTTTGTTTTTAAAGACAGAGGAGGTAGTGGCCTTCAGTGCCATCTAGTTGTCAGCCCTGTGGGCAGTATCTTGCCATACTGAAGCTAGATATGCCATCTAAATATGTATATTTTAAACGGGAACTTTTTGCTTTGTGCCTAACAAAACCTGTGATGAGATCATTTATGAATGTTTCAACTAACCTCACCTGATATTCTTTGTTGTATTAGATGGGCTGGTGATCCCGCTGGTGGAGCTGTCTGCAAAACAGGTGGCATTTCACATTCCATTTGAAGTGGTTGAGAAAGTCTACCCACCTGTGCCCGAACAACTGCAGCTTCGTATTGCCTTTTGGAGCTTCCCAGAAAATGAAGAGGACATCAGGTAATGTCATGCAGAATTCTCTTGGTGTTTCTTTTCTGTTAAAAGTTAACTTTATCTTCGATGCATCATCAGTGAAATTGGGAATTGCAAGTAGCCATATTGGTCCATTAGGGAAAAATCTATAAATGTATGAGAGTAATATTTATTGATTTGAATCAATTAAAAATGTCACAAATGAGGGAGTAAGCTTTTATGTTTTCACAAACACTTTATCAGGTTGTATGCTAATTAAAAAAAATGATATTGTGTTGCATCCAGAAAAGTAGTTTTGTTAGTGAAAGGACCTCTGGCTTCCCTATCCTTTTTCCACATGTTCCCAAAATCTGTCCTGGGGGTTCCATCTGGGGCAGATTTGGGGAGGGCATGCGGTGCACACAGGGAGAGAAGAGGGAGGAGAACTTATACTGAACAAACAGAAATATTTGCGCTACTTTCTTGGATCCTGCCCATTAGATTGTTCCTAGCTGCATAATGGAAATGGTTCTGGGCCCTTCCCTACAATATGAAGACCAGTGATCCAGAATGCAGTGCTCTTTGTCTCATTTGAAGTACTGTACATTTTACCAACAGAATGATTTGTTTTTCCTAGGCTTTACTCTTGCTTGGCAAATGGCAGTGCAGATGAGTTCCAGAGAGGCGAGCAACTCTTCCGAATGAGGGCTGTTAAAGATCCACTGCAGATAGGTATTTACATCTACCTTATGTTGGTACTGAGAAGAACTGAAATTTTATCCTAGATACAAACCCTACCTTGAAGGTTTGGGAGAGAAGGGTTTCTGAGTTGGGATGACATGGTTAGGTCCTGCCTCAGCATGCACTGCCTCAGCCTGTACGATTGGGCTCTCATCCAGAAGGCCCAATGGGGGAGGGGGCAGATAAAGATTCCTTTATCCAGATCTGATCCACAAAGATATAAAAAAGTGGCTCAGCAGACCCAGTTTCAGATTGATGGTGTCCTGGAAACACTGCAGGTTTCAGCTGGTGATTTTTTGCTAGGACTACTAAATTAGTTCTAGAATTTCTAGACTTTTTTGCTTGCTTTGTAGTAATCTCAAAAACAGAGAGCAGTATGACTGGAACATTTATGGTATGTGCTCACCAGAAACATCTGGTTGTGTTCCTTTAGTTATGTTATACTTTCCCTCACCTTCATGATTAACTTTATGACACAGTTATAAGACATGCAATAAGAGGCTTAATGTCTGCTTCTTGGGAATTTTAGGTACGGGTTGGACAGCGTAATCCACTGGCAAGACCAAAGGTTCAAATGTTGACTCTGAGTTTATTAGGAAGCCTTAGCTTCAGTTAATGCAGCAGGTGTATTGAGAGAATGAATGTGTTTATAGTTTTAAAGTGCAATTTAATGGTTGTTAATAGAAAGGAATTGAACCTAAACTCTGTTTAATGGGGGGTTCTGTAGTCCAGGCACAAATCTTTGCTACTGAACATTCCTATGTTGAAAGCCTATTCTCATTAAATTGAAGTGATGATTGATCTTTGAAATAAATTATGGCTGCCAAAATAAGACATTTCAGATTTTGATGGGAGCAAGAAGAAGGAAAGGTGTAATTAAAATAATTGGTCTGTTAGTGTTGTATGTAATATATTTATTTATGCTGAACGCTATATTGTCATGCTTCGGTGTCAGACAATAACCTTTGGCCTGTTCTCCCAACAGGTTTCCATCTGAGTGCCACAGTGGTACCTCCCCAGATGGTACCACCAAAAGGAGCATACAATGTGGCCGTGATGTTTGACAGATGCAGAATCACTTCATGCAGCTGCACTTGTGGAGCTGGGGCCAAATGGTGTGCCCATGTTGTAGCCCTTTGCCTTTTCCGGATACACAATGTAGGCCTTGAATTATGACTATTGTTCTATTGCATAGATAACCAAGTACAGGGAATATATATTGATAGCCATAAAATTAAAGTAATAATAATAATAAATAATAATAATAATAATAATAATAATAATAATAATAATAATAATAATACCCAAAGTGTTCAGTAACTGCAAGTTCCCCCCTTTTCAGTCCTTTTTACTAACATCTGTGAAGCTGCATTTACTGGAACATACTTGAAGTGAGGACAGTAGCCCATATTCACTAATCTGTACTAAGTAGTGTTTGACATATATAGTGTAAGAAACAACTGGCCGCACAAGCTGAAAGGATCAGTGGTACATGTTTGCCTAAATGGCTGGATGCTTCAAAACTGATTACCAGAATATGCAAATGGATTTTGATGTGTCCAATGGTGTACAGTGGTGAGGAAGGCGGTTATGCTACCGGTAGTTCACACAGCATTGGATGCAACCCTATGCATTAGTGGTGTTGAATTGCTGCAATGGAAAATCGAGTCTGTGTGTCAAAAATTTGTAAGCAAAAATCAAATGGATGTGCTTAAAAACACCACCACCAGCACCAAATCAATTCTGCTTTTGTACAATGCCAGCAGTATGTTTTGCACTCTGCAAATATAAATGAATGAAATGTATTCCGATTCTTTCAGTGAAGCAATTCCCCACCCCCACCCCATTAGAAAGAAAAATATTTAAGCACGTTTATCAACATGTGTTCAATATACTGTACATTGTACAAATTGAGGATCTAGTCCTGCAGTTCAGCATAATCTCTCCCCTGATGAATTGTTAATAGTAATAATAATAGTAATAGTAATAATAATAATAATAATAATAATAATAATAATAATAATAAATTTATTATTTATACCCCGCCCATCTGGCTGGGCCTCCTCAGCCACTCTGGGCGGCTTCCAATCGAATATTAAAAACAATACAGCATCAAATGTTAACAAGCTTAGAATCAAATGCGAGATTTAAATGTTGATGGTTGAAAGGAAGCAATGATTAGGTATGGTTTGCTTAGCCATAGTTTATGAAGTAGATGATAGACAAACCATAATTTTACCTAGTTTAATCTGAGAGGTAATATTGTATATGAACCCCCTACAAAAGCACTGCCAATGTCTGCCTCCAAGTATATTCTGCTAGTAGTCACCATAATTATGTGGAAGCTTGAGAATAATCAGTGAGTTTTCTGTCCCCCTTGAAGGATTAGTTGCAAGAAGTCTGGAGTCCCCTGCATGTCAGAAATTGGTTAGTGCTGCTGCTGCTTATTGTAGACAGGGTGGGAGAATTGAGATGTTAAATTCAGAAGGAAATGTATGCATGAAATAGGCTCTTTATGATGAATGTATTTTGATGCACAACTAAATTTTCCTGAGTGGTTTAGAGAGCCTGTATGATAAAGGAATAGGCTATAAGTTGTTGTTGTTGTTGTTGTTGTTGTTGTTGTTGTTGTTGTTGTTGTTGTTTGTTTGTTATTATTACCCCACCCATCTGGCTGGGTTTCCCCTGCCACTTCCCTAAACAGGGCTGCCTTTAGGTGTTTTCTAAATGTCAGGTAGTTGTTTATCTCCTTGACCTCCGATGGGAGGGTGTTCCACAGGGCGGGCGCCACTACCGAGAAGACCCTCTGCCTGGTTCCCTGTAGCTGTAATAAATGAATATAAGGTGGAGTAACCAAAGGTTACTGTTTGGTCATTGGAAGTTCTAATTGTTGCCTAGTTCCCTAATAAAGCAAATGTGTATATTTTGGACAGAGTCTACAATACATATTGCTGTTAGTATAAGAGATATCCTTCAGAAATACTTTGTTGTGATAAACTTGCTAGATTGTTTCTGAAACGTCTGTTTGCAGCTTTTTTTAACTTGGGGTGGGGAGGTGATGTTTAGCAGTAAAACTTTGTTAAAAGCAAGGCTCTACGTGTTCTGCCTTTTCTACCTTAGGCATCTGCAGTGTGTTTGCGAGCACCTGTCTCAGAATCCCTGTCTCGACTGCAGAGAGATCAGCTGCAGAAATTTGCACAGTACCTCATCAGTGAACTTCCCCAGCAGGTAAATGGAGACAACAATGATATCCAAAGCACGTTGTACTCAAATCATACAAATGGATTCACTTTTATTTAGTCCTGCTTCCCAAATTGTGTGTTTAGTAGCCTTGAAAACAAAACTAAAAGCTTTTACTAGCCCATATTTTTAAAGATATTGTTGTACACCTTGACCTGTGGTACATAGATAGCTTTTTTCACTACAATTCTGCTTTTCCTTTCCTTGTATCTAGTTTATAAATAGTATTGTGATAACGTTTTCCTCAAGAGGTTTGTCTTCTTTTCCAAGAATGGGCATTGCCACGAGAGCAAACTACTTTATTAAATAAAATTAACGGCATGAATAAATTGAAATACCATGTACTTGTATATTTAAAACATTTTAATGCTTCCCTTCATCTAAAACTATTCCTGGTGGTTTATCAACTTAAAACAGAAGCATATTAAAGCAGCAAGTAAATAGTACAGCCATAAGCAATAGCATGGAGAATAAACATCTCATGCTTTTCCCTTTCCATCATCCATGTTCTAATATCTGCTGGATTCTCTGCATGAATGCCAAAGCAGGCTGAGTCCAAGACTTGACTTCTTTCTCATAAAAAGCTTGAAGAATTGCATGAATCTGTACCAGAATTGTTTTTAGAGTATTTTGTTTTATCACAATTGTGTTTGCAGCCCTGGGCTCCTTCGGGAGGAAGGGCAGGATAGAAATTTAATAGATAAAAATAATACATGAATTATACAGTATAAGCAAAGCTAAGATGCAATCAATGCTAAGGCAGTAGGCTCTCATGATCAGCATTTGGGAACAAGGACCTTCTCAAAAGCAGTCTAGCTCAGTGGAGTGATTCTTACACTTCCAGTGGCTACCTTTGCATAGACAGGTGTCTGTGCAGACATAGTCATTCCCCAGACATTTGTTTCTATGCACTGAGTAGTCTGCTGTGATGGCAAGCTCTCATATTCCCTACCACCCCTTATCACTTTGATGCTTGTAAAGCACAGCTGTGGTAAAAAGAGCAGCTAGTCAAATTATATAATTTGGATTTCAACCTTTTGTGGGTAGAAATTCTGCCAGAAGGAATAGCATGAATCAGGTGATTTTTAATGGGCAGGCTCATACAGGGGAGGTGAACCTTAAGAGATGAGGTCTAGAGTTAATTCAGAAGTCAATAATAGCACTTCCAGTTGAACTTGGAAGTTAACTGGCAGCTAGTGGAGTTTTCAGAATACTGCTCTCATGATCCCTCCACCACATATCAATCAAGAAGTGGACTGCTGCATTGTGCATTAGCTGAAGTTTCTGAATGCTCTTAAAAGGCAACCATGTATAGAGTGTGTTGCAATAGTTTTATGGTCTTGGTCCCAGGGCCCTTCCTAATGGGTTTTATTTTATTTTATTTGTTTATCATAGCATATTTGGAATGCAGCTAGTGCTTTTTTTCTAGAATAAATGGTGCAGGGGGGAAAGGCGCACAAGCAGGAGGGACAGGGCAGCTCTGTGAACGGGCAGAGCAGATGCTCTGCAAGCTGCCCTGTCCCTCCTGCTTGTGCGTGCAAGCAGCAAGGACAGGGAAGCTCCATGGATGGGCAGAGCAGATGCATAGAGAAGCTTCTTCCCTGCGAGTCTGCTCTGCAAGCTGCCTTATCCCTTCTGCTTGCGCGCGCAAGCCGGAGAGGCAGGGCTGCTTGCAGAGCTGAGGCACAGGAAGGCTTCTTCCCACGGGACAGCTGTTAGCCTGGGAGGCTGAAGAGCCTCATTAAAGCCCTACTGTGCACCTCTGGGTCATGAGAAGACCCTCTCCAGAGCCCATAGAGCAGTGATGGCGAACCCTTTAGAGACCGAGCGCCCAAACTGCAACCCAAAACCAACTTATTTATCGCAAAGTGTCAACACGGCAATTTAACCTGAATACTGAGGTTTTAGTTTAGAAAAAATAACTCAGACATTAACATATTTTGTTCAATGATACAAACATCTTTTTATCGCAAGGTAAAAGTTTGCATTATCCTTGTTTGGGAAGTCATGAAAAAAGGGAATTACTCCCAGATAACATGACTGTTTTGATAATTTCCCTTCAAAAAACTATTCTTTGGGAGATTTCAAAGCAGAAGCTTAATGGCCACCTGCCATGGGTGCTGTAGATGAGATCCCTGCATTGCAGGGGGGTTGGACTTAAATGACCCTTGGATTCCCTTCCAACTCCCCACAATCCTGTGGGGAAAAAACCACCAGTCCCCTTTGCCCTTCTGTGTCCACTAGCAGGGAGGATCTTGCCTTTACTCATGGCGATGGGAAAGAGTTCAGCTCAAAAGTTTGAAATCCCGGTGTGAAGCCCAGAGACATGCAGCGGTTCAGCACTCCACTGCCATCGGTCACAACCTGGAAAGGAGGCACCACAGCACAGAGTTCGTAGGGGCGCCACGCACGCCGAATAGAGCTTCACATTCGCGAGTAGCCAGTTTGCTGCCCATGGGCTGCAGCTGAAACGTGAATGTTCCATTCCGCTGTCTTAAAGTGCCTTGGTGTAGAACTGCCAGTAAGCCCGGCGGCATTTTACTCCCTCCCGCATGAGCGGTGTTTAGAAGTGCAGCCCAGTGGGCTAGCCATCGAATCATCTGGGGAGTTGGAAAGGGTGATGGCACGCATACCCACAGAGAGGGCTCTGGTTCACCACCACTGCCGTAGAGGATGTCTTTTTTGCGCTCCGGGGAGACTCTTTTCGTGAGCCAGAGATGTGGTGTTGGGAGAGGTGCTGGAACTGCGTTCTGATGCATTCTGGCGGGGGGAGGGGAGCCCTGAATACAGCTACTTTCAAAACACTTAGCTGCAAATAAACACCAGTTTGAAATCAGAGTGCCTAAAAACTGCATACACTGCTAAATGCCCAGGAAAACAGAAAAGGACTTAAAAGTTAGCATATTTGATACAAGGAGAGGGGAATTCCATAGCTGAAGCACCACTACTGCAGAAACCCTCAAAAGATAAGGGCAAAGTGGGACCTCACTAGAGGGAGCAAAAATCAGACTGGTTCGTATGGAATGATGCTGTTCTTCAGATACTCCAGCCCTAATGGGTTTAGGCTTTAACAATTAAAACTGCAAATTTGAATTGTGCCCAAACACAAGCTTGTAGTCTGTAAAGTTATTTGAGTATTGCCAAGATAAGATCCATTGTACTTGCTCCACATCTCAGTCTAGCAACTGTGTTCTGAAGCAGTTGAAGTTTCTTTGAAAACTGAGCACTGTTCCTTAAATTATGAATACAGTATTTATGCATTCAAAACAAGGAGCTTCTTTTTATCTTAGAAATATAAATTATTCCATCCAGTAACTATCAGCCTTGGCTTCTGACTTACATAACAAGCAGCATTATGCATTTAATGAAGTACTATACTATGAAATATTTTCTAAAATTAGTAAAAATATAAAATACATTATGCAAAGCACATTTATCACAGTAATTCTCTAGCTACGGATTGATATATTTAAGCGTTTTGGTGAACTGGTTTGTATGCATTGTTTTGGAAATAGATGAAGTTATAGTGAGAAATTTGATTTGATACCACACCTTTTGATAATTTTTAACAGATCTAACTCATGGGAGAGACAGTCAGTGTTAAATGTCTTTCTCACACACAGATCCTTCCTACTGCTCAGCGCTTGCTGGATGAGTTGCTGTCTTCTCAGTCCACTGCTATCAATACTGTATGTGGAGCCCCAGGTAACTCTACCAGAATTCTGTATGTTAATGCAGTATAAATAATAGCTTTCAAACAGGCAAACTTTGCTTTTGAAATTCTAGGGCATTGTGCTCTGTGATTGGTAAGGGGGAGGGCAGCATAGCCGAAAGAATAAACACAGAATCCTCTTGACCTGTTGGCTAATGAGCGGTGAGAAATGAAACATTGTTTTCTTAGGGGTTCTTTTAATCCACCATGTGGTGCCACTGGGTTGAAAGTACAGTTTTGTTTGAGCTTTCATAAATATATTTGGAATGAAAGTCAGGTGTACTCTTTCACCTGCCACTCTGGGTAAACAGGAAAGATAAACCACTTACAGAAACATGCAAAATGTATCTGTCTTTTTTCTTGAGATCCCACTGCCGGTCCCTCTGCCTCAGATCAAAGCACCTGGTACTTGGATGAATCTACATTAAGTGACAACATAAAGAAAACCCTTCACAAATTTTGTGGTCCATCTCCTGTTGTCTTTAGGTAAATTCTCTTTTTCCTTTTTCATTCACAACTTGTGGTAGTTCACCAAGCCAAACACAATCTCATGCCTTCTATCATAGCCTGCCAGGTGCTTGACATCACCCCCACTGTTTTTGCAGACTGAGTCAGGCAGTGAAAATAGATGGTTTGTCAAGCATCTGGCAGACAGCCATAAATGGCTAATAGGCTATACTTGAACAAATTAGTTTAAATTGTGCAGGCATACTTTTGGGTTATGATTTCTCTGAAGGTGGTCTGAATCTATATTTTGTGGTTGCTTCTAAGTTATAAATGTCAGTATTTGTATTGCTTTGCCCTGTGTGTTTAACCAAGAATTTGTCTAGTCAGGACAGCAAACCATCAACTATTGATGGAACACAATGACAGCTTTTTTCAGAGACCAGTTTCTAGGACAGTGGTGGGGAATGTCCGGCCTCTGAGCCTAATTAGCCCTGCAAGGTCATTTCTCCCAAACCACACCCATTTGCCCAACACCCAACATCATATGTGATTCTAGGGTAAAGGTGGAGGGTAAAGGGAGCTCCCCACAGATAGTGCACTTTCAAAGGGGCTGCTCACAGTGCCCATCATTTGATCAGCGCTGAGAGGAACTCCTTCAAAGCTGATTTGTCATCTGACTGGCAGTGATTGTGCACCTTCAAATGAGTTGATGTCAAAGTGGGTTAGGGCTTTGTTTTCCATCAAGAGTCAATGCATCATTTCTGGCTACATGTTTGTCTGAACACTCTTCCATACAAGCAAGTTTAGTGCATAGAAAACAGACAGAACTCTTCTCCTTATAGCAAGCTGTATATGAAGTATCTTTTCCCACACACACACACACACACACACACACACACGCACACACACACAGCCCAGCCTAGCCTTCACAATGCAGTTTCAATGTGAGTTATGTGCAGCTTGAAAAAACAATCAGGCCACATATTGTATAACAACACTAAGCCATCAAATAGACAATATCGGCAAGCAAAACCAGCAGCAACATCGTGGAACAAGTGATACTCTGAACTCATCCTCCGCCATCAAAGCCTGTGGGGTTGGCACACCTCATAAGAAGGGGCACAACCTGCGGACCACCACAGAGAAGGCCTTCTCATGAACCTCTTACCCTTGAACTTCACAGGGCTGCAGAAATGCCACCAGATCCTAACACATGGGCAGGTCCTCATGTGAGGAGGTGCTCCTTTGGATATTTGGGCCCATGCTGCTTAGGGCTTTATATGTCAGTGTTGTTGGCATCAGTCTCGGGAGACAATGGAAGCACGTGCCTTCAGAGGTGAAGTCAAAGTGTTGGAGATTTAGTGCACCTGCTGTGGCTTTAGAGATCAAGACAAGAGAGACAAGTTCTGTTGCAGCTGGGGCAGATGAAAGTGTCCAGTTGTGCTGATGCAAGTGTACCATGGTGTTTTTTCTTTCTGCGCTCCTCCTCTGGTTACTGCTGTGGATGCACAACCTGACTGATGGTTTTCAGGTGCAGTGGTCATCTGCATGGGACACACTCAATCAGTGTAACCATAATATTTGTCGATAGTAGTTCCCATCAGTACCCTGGCCACTGCATTCTGTAAATGGATGGATAGATTGCCCTACACTTCCTTTGGTGCAAGGCAAAAATGTTCCTCTTCAACTAGGCCTTTGGCTGATTAACATCCAAACCTTTTAAAATGTGTATGGGGTGGGGAGTGGGGATATTGGTTTGTTCTTGTTCTCATTATGTATTTTGTGTTTTTTATCTAGTATTTTTATGTTGTGAACTGCCCTGAGATCTAGGGAGCATATAAATTTAATAAATAATAATAGTTTGTGTCATGCCATTCAAGTTTCTACTTAAAACTGGTTTGGTGGCTCCTTCTGCATTGCACTAGGGCTCCCATCTTTTTTTTGGGGGGGTGGGGGTGGATGGTGAAGAAACTGGCTTATCTGGGGCTTTGCTCCTAATGATCAATCAGTGCTTTGCTTGCCTTTTATTTCGCCCCAGCATTACACCGTAGAAGAGAACTCTCAGGGGGCTTGCAATTTGATCTCCAGTTGTCTTTCCTCCTCCTACATACTGTTACTATGGAGTGGGTATCCTCTGAGTACTCTTGGACAAAACCACATCAAGAGAAAGCTTTGAGCCCTTGATGAAGCTCCCAACTCCAGCACAGGCCCTGGTTGAAGATGGAGATCAGCCCGTGGCACTCCCCAGTGAGTCAGGAAAACAGAACTCCAGCTGAGACAGTTCATCAGTCCAGATGCATGCTGTTGCTCCGCAAATGGCTTCAAATGTTTGGGGAATTCTCTTCATTTCTCTAGGCATTAATGTAATTGCCTCTGGGATACCAAGGACTGCAGTTCACCTGCTCATCTTCATCTTACCATAGGGAGCCTATGGGTAATACAAGGCTTCATAAGATGGATGCTTGCCTTTGTCTGGACTGCTGAATGGTGACAAGTATAGTAGGAAGAACAGAGAATTTGCTTACCTGTGAATTCCTCTTCTGTGTGCTCACCATAGTGATCCAGTGTTTTGGTGCAGCGGACTGAAACCACAATCTTTTGACAAATAAAAGATTGGACTCAGTTTACTCCAATGGTTTCCAAAAGGTGTTCTAGCAAACTCTGTAGTTCTCTGGAAATGTATCAGGAGTCCTTGATTATATATATAGTGTCTTACCAGCATTGCAGCTTACCCATCTTTTAACGATCCTTTCCAGCAAGGCGTAGCCATGTTGGAGTATTTTGTTGTTCTAGGACATACTGATGGCTTTGCTGGAGACATATGAGACCTAATAGCATTTGTGGTCAGATGACTAAAGTGCAGGATTGACAGATTAATATGTTTCAGTTAGCTTTGATGGATAAGATTCGTTGTGTAACATAGGCAAATTTTTCACCCAAGAAAGCCATTTACAGCCATAGCCCAAGTAACTGGGCCTAATACACAACCTTGTCCAGCTTGTTCAGGTTTGCCTTTTACTCATCAGCAACAACACAGCTGTGTCAAACAATATTTTATTTTTAGTTTTACTGTGAAGTGATGTAACTTGTAATAAGGGTGCTGCAAGATTGAGAGTGTTGGACCTGGTAGATATGAGTTCATGTATAAGCTGTAGATTTGATGACTGGCCTCTAGTGTACATCTCTGTCATTCATTTGCAAAAATGGGAGTAATAGTGCTAGGTCTCTCATTATTGAGCTGAAGGCTGGACATGATGAAGGCTATAAAATAACCTCCACCTTTAGAGTTACAGCAACAGCTATTCTGCTTCTGTGTGTTACCTTGACCTTTCCTCCCAACCTCTATCTTCTTCTCAAATTTCACAGTGACGTGAACTCTATGTACCTTTCTTCCACGGAACCCCCAGCTGCCGCCGAATGGGCCTGTCTCTTGCGACCTCTGAGGGGGAGGGAGCCGGAGGGCATCTGGAACCTACTTTCTATTGTTCGCGAGATGTTCAAGAGACGGGATACCAATGCGGCCCCTCTGCTAGAAATTCTAACAGACCAGTGCCTGACCTACGAACAGGTACTATTATATATATATATATTATTTAAGGCATTTATACCCTGACTCGTGAAGAATTCTGAGGACAGTCTACAAAAGCGATTTGATTCACAGTGTGTTGGGGAGGGGAAGAGTGTGATGGCAATGTAGTAAGCCTTGGAGGATTTTGAGGCATCAGACTTCTTGACCCAGCTGTGAACATCCTGCAGAAAAGCAGTGCAGTATTATTTTTAGGGCAGATACTTTTTAGTAAGGCAAAGGTATACATCCTTTGATGTCTGTTAAGCGTGGAATTATGTGTCTTGACATGCCTGCATCCTTTCTCTACAGATAACCGGCTGGTGGTACAGTGTTAGGACATCTGCATCCCATAGCAGTGCAAGTGGGCACACTGGCCGTAGCAACGGCCAGTCAGAAGTGGCTGCTCATGCTTGTGCGAGCATGTGCGATGAGATGGTGGTTCTCTGGAGGCTTGCTGTCTTGGATCCAACCATCAGCCCTCATCGGTAGGTAATGGGATCAGACCTTAATGAAGCTGTAAAATGTGCCATCTTGACAACCAGCCCATTAATGGATCTTTATCTTCTGCGTTTGAAATATTTAGTGGTTAAAGATCCAAAACATGCAGAGGGTGGAGGGAAGATTGCCATCAAAATGCCCATACTAAGTTCCCATTGTATCCTGTGTTTCTTTGGCCTTGCACTGCTTCGTAACCCTCTATACTTCTGATACATAGTGATGATGGTATGCATTTGCTTATCATACTGTTGGGTTTTGCTACCAAGAAAAGAAGATTATATTAAAGCATGAAAGAGGGCTCAATTTGTGGTACTTGTTAAAAGCTTGCTTGGAGACCTCTGACTACCATATTAGCAGAGGATGGAGGCAGACACTGTTTACAACTCTCAGAGTTACTTCTATGGGAATGAGAGCACATGCATTGCCAGCATTTTTTAAATTAAAATATCTGATGTAGCAGGGGTGGGAAAGGCCCCTGTCTGAATCTTTGGAGAGTTATTTCGAGGCAGAGTAAACACTTTTATTAAGCAAGGTTGTCAAATGGTCTTTCTATGCATAAGACAGCTTTATATGTTCGTGATCATCTGAGGCTTAATGCTGTCTAATATAAATGCAGTCAAGAGTATTAAGAAATCTGAATTGGCTGTGTAACTCCTCATCACAGCTCAGTGATAAAAGTAACAAAGGACAGTTTGTAAGGAGGAGCTGAATTTAGTACAGTGGTACCTCCGGTTACGAACTTAATTCGTTCCGGAGGTCCGTTCTCAAGCTGAAAACGTTCTTAATTTGCTAATGGGGTCTTCTGCTGTGCTGCCGGCATGCGACTTCCGCTCGCATCCCGGGGCAAAGTTCGCAACTAGGGGCATCTACTTCCGGGTTAGCGGAGCTTGTTACCCGAAGCATTCGTAAGGAGGACGGTACGTAACCCGAGCTTCCACTGTATCTTGATGGGGCGCAAACAATAAATCTGGACGTCTTGCTTTGTAGCTCCTCTATGCCACTTACATGTTCCTTCTCCCCTGTGATGCTAGGCGGAGGGATTTGTGCACACAGCTGAGGCAGTGGCAATTGAAGGTAATAGACAACGTCAAAAGGGGACAGCACAAAAAATCCCTCGAGAAACTGTTCCAGGGGTTCAAGCCAGCTGTGGAAGCTTGCTACTTCAACTGGGAGGAGGCCTATCCAATTCCAGGCATCACGTACAGCAATGCTGACAAGAAGAACTCCTTTTGTTGGGTAAAGGCTATCCAACAGCGAAACTGCCGACCGCAGTGTGGAGAAACCACCTGTGAGGTGGGGAGAGCTCATGGTCTGGATGTTTCGGGGACGTGCTTGCAACTAGGGGATCGGTCGCGCCCTGCCTCTCAGGAGCCTGCTGTGCGCCCCAAAGAACTCATTGGGAAGCGGAAAGTAGTGACTGAAGGTCCCCAGCGGGTTCTGAGAAGACTTTCAGCCGAAGGCGATAAAGCTGCATACAAGACGGCTGTGAACAAGGGTGGCAAGCTTCCAGTGGGAAAGACCTTGGCCAGCAAACATAGCGGGAAGCGTCGCATGAGCAGCGAGGACAGCTCTCTGGAACCAGACTTGGCCGAGTTGGCTTTAGATGACAGCAGTTTGGCCCTTGGCGCTGAGGCTAGCAACACGTTCAGCTTCACAGACAGCCCGTTGAGCAGAAGTTACAGGGATACCTTTGAGGACGATGGTGGGGTGTATTTCGCAGAGGCAACTGAGCCCACCCTCAGGAGTAGTCCATCCAGCAAGAAGAACCCAAAGGACCCAGTGGGGGAAGTGGGTAGTGGAGACGATGACATTCCTTGTCCTGATGAAAGTACTGGTGGGGTGAGTTTGAAGCCCAAGGAAGTGGGGGAGAATGGTGCTGCTGGAGGAGGAGGAGAGGAGGAGGAAGACGACTACCAGGTGTACTATCTGAATCCCCAGGAGGTTGCTAAGGAAGAAGATGACAAAGCTGAGGGAGGGGTAGAAGAAGAACAAGACATATTTGCTGGGATAAAGCCCTTGGAGCAGGAAAACCGCATGGAGGTAAGGGGAGCATGTGTGTAAAATCACCTACAAAAATCTGTTTTTTTAGGCTTCTGCAAATGTATATAAGTTCAGGGAAGTGCCAAAGCTCACCTCCTGCTTACAGCCAATGGATAAGAACTATAAAGCCAAGAGGAAATGTTGTACAATTTACAATTTGTGTGTTGATTATGGATTCTTTCTTCTGTCCCTCCAAATACTTGATTGTAACGGTATGCTTTAGAAAAGAAGAACAGGATATGTTTCAGTCATGTTTCACCTTTTAACAACATGTAGCATTTATGTAGCACTTTTCGAGTTTTTGCATACACTTTGCATATGTTGCTCCTTGCAAACCGCTCTGTAAGGTAGCTTTATGTTGTAGGGAAGACCCCCTGCCTCCTGTCCAGGTGTAGAGCACACACTTTGTATGCAGAAAGTCCAATCCCTAGCATCTTCCTTTAAAGGTGGATCATAGGTAGCGGGACTAGGAAATACATCTGCCCGACACCGTAGAACTGCTGCAAGGCGGATTAGCTGGACAGTGCTGCTCTATGAAGGCCAGTGGTCTTCTAAATCAGCAGCATATGTTGTTGTCATAGTTGCAAATGTGAGGCTAGAGTAGTGACAGGTTGCAGCCACCTAATGAGGTAGTTGCTGAGGTGGTATTTAACACAGAAATTTTCTGGCTCATTGTCTTGGCCAATATGCTACAACAGGCACCCCCAAACCCATCCCTCCAGATGTTTTGGGACCACAACTCCCATCATCCCTAGCTAACAGGACCAGTGGTCAGGGATGATGGGAACTGTAGTCCCAAAACATCTGGAGGGATGGGTTTGGGGGTGCCTGTGCTATAACAACCCTCTATGCCCATGACAGGACCTATATCTGAGGTCTTTGGTACTTTGTTATTTGCAAGAGATTTCCCTCCCTTCTCTCCCCCCCCCCAATGTGCCTCAATAAGAATGCAACTCAGTGCTGGAAATAAAGAAATAACTCCTAGGCTGAGTCTTGGGCCCTAAATTGTATTCTGAAAAGTCATCCCTGAGGCAGTTTATTAAGTTTTTACTCATAAATCTAAACTCTGTATTGATGATCTGAAAAAGCAAGGACTGGATCTGTTCTGTTTGCAACCCTTCATTTACAGATCCTGTTTGCTTGTGCGGAAGCTCTCTATGCACATGGTTACAGCAATGAAGCCTGTCGCCTCACAGTTGAGCTTGCCAAGGACTTGTTGGCCAACCCTCCTGATCTCAAAGTGGAACAGCCCCCAACCAAGGTACAGAGTTGTTTTGGGAAATGTTTGAATGGAAGGGGGGAGTGTACAGTGGTGCCTCACTTAACGAATGCCCTGCTTAACAAAATTTCCGCTTAACGAAAGGGTTTTTCTAGCGGAGGTTGCCTCGCTAGACGAATTCGTTTTGCAAAAAATTCGTCTAGCGAATCACGGTTTCCCATAGGAATGCATTAAAATTCAATTAATGCGTTCCTGTGGGCAAAAAAATTTAAAAAAAAACAATGCATTCCTATGGAATTCGCTAGACGAATTTTTCGTTATAAGAAAAGACCCGTGGAACGAATTAAATTTGTCTAGCGAGGCACCACTGTAGTATAATAGCAGGACAGAAATGGTTTCTCTTTCAGAGATATGCTTTGCTGTGGACAAATAGTGTATGTAATATTGCCCAGAGTCCAGGGCAATTTTCTTTGACCTCTTTGCCCTGCTCTTTTAAAAGAAAAATCCATAAAAGTAACTCAGTTCATATAAACTGACATAGTTTGCCTAAGGTACACTCTTGCTGAATTTTCCTTTGATGATGGAGATTTCACTATCTGCATAATGACTAGAACCATGTTAATTAAAGAGAGTGTTGAATTCTCAGGATCCTGAATTCTGTAACCAGTCCCATTTGTATCTAATCACAAGATATACCAAGTAGTCATAATTTTAATGCTTCACACAGTGGAATTGTTGTTCTATGCAGATGAACCCTTGCAGAAAAGCTGAATGAATTCATCAGCTGCATCAGTTTTCATTGTGGGAACTATTGGATGCATACTCATGCCTCAGATGCTTTTTTAATGGAGATGTCCTGTGAAATCGAGGAGACCAGATAAATTTCTAGGGCCATCTGACAAATTACCAATTAGCAAGTCACCAGGTTGGGTTCTTAACCATGAAATTACTAATCTCCTAATTAAAAATATGCAACCTTTCATTAAAATCAGCCTTCTTAATGCGGTTTGAAAAGTTCAACAGCACAGTGTAGTGCAGATCTTTTATTAATTGAGTCAGGAAATTACAGGTCTGTTAACATCCCCCCCCCCCCCGGGAGTTTATTCAGGAAAAGGCTATTAAAGAGCTGTACAGTGGTACCTTGGTTTAAGAACAGCTTAGTTTATGAACAACTGTAAGTAGGTGTTTGGTTTGTGAACTTTGCCTTGGAATAAGAACATGTTTCGCTTCCTGTTGAGTGTGTTCCATTTGTAAATTGAGTCCCCCGCTGCTATGGGAAAGCACGGCTTGGTTTAAGAACGCTTTGGTTTAAGGACAGACTTCCGGAACGGATTAAGTTCGTAAACCAAGGTACCACCGTATAAGCAAACAGTCTAGCTGAGATGGAATTAGTAAGGCTTCTGCAAAGCAACTAGATAGTACTAGATGACCATTTATGCTGTATAATGTATGATACAATGTGAGCTACAACAAAATCAAAATGGTGGCACTAGAAAATGTAACGGATAGCACCCTTCACTGCATTGGAATGCAGAACTTTATTGGGCCATATAACCAGATTCTTCCATGAAGCTTCTGGATTAGCATTTAAGTCTTGATGCTTAACTTTCCACATAAACTCACGTGGGACTTAAAATGAAACTAACTTAGTCTGTCCGTTTCCCTATGTTTAAACTGTTTATCCCACAGGGAAAGAAAAACAAGGTATCCACCAGCAAGCAGACATGGATGGCAACAAACACCTTATCCAAAGCTGCTTTCCTGCTGACTGTGCTGAGTGAACGGCAGGAATACCACAATCTAGCTTTCCAGATTGGCATGTTTGCTCTGGAGCTGCAGAGGCCGCCAGCCTCTACCAAGGCTTTGGAGGTAAGTGTGGGCTTAGATGGGCTTTGATGTGACATTACAGAAAACCAAGGTCAGGGAGTTTCCTGGTAGCCCATGGGTAAGAGACAGTCTTTAACTGTTAGCCACTGTTGCTTGACCTGAGAAAATGGAGGCTCAGTAATGGTTTTTGTGCATCATTTAAAGCACTTCTGTGTTACTTTTGTTATCCATTGTCTCTGTAGAGAGGCCCCGGCCGCGTGGATTTGTGTGATGCCCTGTGGATTTGTTTTATTCCTGGCTTTTGTGTGACACACAGGTAAAGCTGGCATATCAGGAGTCTGAAATTGTGGCCTTGTTGAAGAAAATTCCGCTTGGCTCTAATGAGATGAACACTATTCGGGGAAGAGCTGAAGAGCTGAGAGAAGGAACCCTGTGTGATTACCGCCCTGTCTTGCCGCTTATGCTGGCCAGCTTCATATTTGATGTCTTATGCACACCAGGTAAAGCCCTTCAGATTTGTCTAAAGAGGAGGAATTGGTACATGCCATCTCTTGGGGAAGGGGCGTACGATGACCTGCTTCTACAGACTTCTACAGAACAAACTCCATAGTCCCATGTCTTTATAGAAGCCTCTTAGCACTTTTATGTGTGAGATCATCCTGCACATCATGAATGTGGATCTCCAGTACTGACCAAACTCTCGTGCATGAGAGAGCTCTGGAGGCACTTAACACAGTTGTATGGGCTGGACCTTTTACAACTGACACATATAAATAGAATCTTCAGTTGGGCTGTAGAGCTTACCTGAGCTCTTACTTTTATATATATATATATATATATATATATTAAAGATTTTCATGAGTTACAAAAGTATGTGCAATGTCTCTCGTAACATTTTTACAGATCAGTTTTATTTATTGAGACATTGGGAAGAAAGGGGGAAAAGAGGTAGATGGGGGAAAGATGGGTGGGGTTGGGGTCAGGTGATGATGTTTCTATTTTATTTAATGTATGTGGGGTTTTTTGTCAGCGTCGCTTGTGCAGGTTCTCTGCTGTTTGCTTGTGTTCCTTTGGTGGTGAGAGATGTTGGAGTTGGCCTAGGGTATGATTGTTCATTTGTGATTGGCTGTGGTGGTTTTTGTTTCGTGTGTGAGTGGGGGTGGGTGGGTGTTTTGGATCAGGTTAGCCATATTAGCTGAGCTCTTACTTGATTAATCTCAGGGACCACATAGCTTTCCTGCCCTGTCCAATGTCCAGGAGCTCCCTTGAACCCTGTAGTTATATAGCAAGTTCAGGGACTATGTCCATATTCTCAAAACGTGGCCAGTTTCTGTCAGTACTGAACTTCTGCAGGTTTTGCCCAGGTAAACCACCGGATCCAAGAGCAAATTCTGTAGCTTTCAGGATGGCATTTTAAGGACATAGATGCTTCCTTGTGGTGACTGCAGTCCTGTTTCCAGCTTTACTATACTAGCAGCCTTGCCAAATTACTAATTCATTCTACTTTGTAACTCCCCTACCCACCTTTTCCTTTCTGGTCTTCACAAATATCAAACCTGTGATTAGGTGTAGGTGCACTCCTTCATTGTCTCCTGAGACAAATGGATGCCAGCAGATTAGGTGTCTATGCTTTTGTGGCCTTTTAAGAATACTTGGTTGTGTTAATTTAATAAACAGATTTATTTTATAGAATAGAACTGAGTAAAATCCCAAGATCTAGGTCTTGATAGTGGTTAGTTTACATTAGAAAGCAATGCTTTAGGCTATTATCTTCATAAGTCTGTGAAATTTTACCAGTCTAGGCAATCCCTGTGTGATAGAGCTGGCTGTTGATTTGCCATCTTTCTTTTTCTCCAGTGGTTTCTCCTACAGGATCCAGACCTCCAAGCCGTAATTGGAATAATGAAATGCCTGGAGATGAGGAGCTAGGTTTTGAGGCAGCTGTGGCTGCTCTTGGTGAGTGCTTAGCTTCTTTTTCTTATGCTAGGCCTCATCTCTCACTGATGAAGAGATGTTAACTTTGGTCATCCTACCAAGTCATCTAGAACTTAAATTTTCTTCTCAGCTTAATATGTGATGGTAATAAGGAGAAGCCTGATGCCTCACAGGGAACAGATGTTGCTATGGGGAAGCATAATTGATGGTTAATTACTTACCTTAAATAAATGGAGAGATTATATCAAACAAGCAGGATAAATGTTTGAATTCTCTACTCTGCCTTCCAGGGATGAAGACGACAGTGAGTGAAGCAGAGCACCCTCTTTTGTGTGAAGGCACCCGAAGGGAGAAGGGAGATCTCGCTCTAGCCCTGATGATCACTTACAAGGATGACCAGTCTAAGCTAAAAAAAGTACGTCCCATTTGGAGATACTGTACTCAGACCTTAGGCTGTTTAATGGTAGCTGAACATAGTGCATTTTTTTGGTTTGCACCATGCATTGGAGTAGTTTCTCTTTTAAATTTTATTTATGCATTTTACATATCTTAATACATCAGTTATACAATTGCCATTGCTTATCTTACACTCTTTGACTTCCACACATATCCCTCCATGGGGTCTTATTTAGTCCCTGTTAAGCTGTATCTCCTTTATTACCACCCCTCTTCTACTTATTTTAACTGTTGCTCATATATCTAACCCCATTTGGAAGCTTATCTGATTGTTATATTTCTTTAAATATTCACAAATATTCCCAAAATATTCCCACTCTTCTTTTATATTCGACTCACCTTGATTTCTTACCATGGCAGTTAGCTGTGCTAGCTCCATGTATTCTATTAACTTATTCTGACAGTCTATTTTTGCAGGACTGTTTTTGTCCTTCCACCTTTGGGCATAAATTATTTTGGCCGCTGTTATTGGGTAGAGGAAAAGACTAAGTACTTTCTTGGGCATTTCCCCTTCTACTATACTCAGTAAGAACATTTCTGGTTTCTTGGGAAATGAGACCCTTAACATCTTTTTAAATTCTGCGTATATCATCTCCCAATACTTTTTGGCTTTCTTGCAATCCCACCACATGTGTATAAATGTCCTTTCAATCTCTTCACATTTCCAACATAAATTGGTTCCCTTTTTATACATTTTTACAAGTTTACTAGGGGTGAGGTACCATCTACATATCATCTTTTGTAGGTTCTCTTTTAGAATACAGCATGCTGAGAAGTTTATTGTTATTTCCCACAATTTCTCGCAAGAGGCCATATCTATGTTGGGTCCTAGGTCAATCGTAGTTGTTTCTCAATGGCACCTGAAGATAGTGGATCAAACTGATTTCCTAAAAAAATCTTAGATATTTAGTTCTGAGTTTTAGATGTTTATTTCTGGTAGTGGGTATGAATATGTTTGTAAAATTCATAAACAAAAGAGGTTGGGCTATTCAGCAGTATGGCAAACTGCTTCTGTCTTCTTCTCGCCAAAAGGACCTTTCTTATTTCTTCTTTTTGCTTCTCTTGATTGTAGTAAACTTAATTCCCCCCTCTTCAGTCTTCTGAGAACTCCCCTGTTCAATTCCCCATTCCCACTCTCCTGACATTTCCTTTGTTTAGATGCTAACTTTCTTGTTGTTCCACTCTCTGTTTAAAGATCTTGGATAAGCTGCTGGACAGGGAGAGCCAAACACACAAGCCTCAGACTCTAAGTTCATTCTACTCGTCCAGCAAGCCCACAGTAGCCAATCAGAAATCTCCTTCCAAACATGCTACCCAATCAGCTGCGCCCATTCAGCACCTCCCAGGAACAACCGTCACGCAACAAGCAGGGGTAACCACTGCTGTCCAGAGCAACACTTCAGAACCCTTTTTGGAAAAGAGCTCCCAAGGTATGACTTACTGTTCCACAGGATCACAGCTGTCTTCTAATTACCAGTGGAGGGACAAATGAAAGAAATGGGTTGCTGTCAGATTTTCCTGTATATTTGTTCTAGTCTCACAGATTCTCAAGTTCTTCTGCCATTATGGAAGTATGATGCAAAATCAAAAATAAATCGACATTTTCCTTGCCTTCACGGAATCTGATTCTAATTGCAGTGTGCGTTCAAGATTTCTGTTTTTCTTTTCCATATGGGAAAGAGAGGGGAACAGTACTGAAGCCTGTGATTATCCACTACTGTCTCCTGTCTGCCAAAGTTTCACCTGCCTATGAATTCCTCCTCTTCCTGTTGCTGCTGTTTTAACTTGCCACTTCTTGTATTTTCCCAGATAACCCTCAGAGATCCCCTTGTGACCCACCTATGGAACCCAGTGTCTTAAAGCAAGAAGGGAAAGTTCCTAGCAGACTAGCCCTTGGAAATAGAGGTGGCTACAATGGGAGGTGCTGGGGTTCCCCAGTCAGACAAAAAAAGAAGCACACAGGTAACTTTGAGCAGGGGGCACATAACTTTCTGCTGTCTCATTCTGCACGTTCTACATTTCTGGAAGCACTTTCATGCATGTTAAATTGTTTGCTCTTTGTTGCACATTCATTTTGAATTGGAATTAATATGGTGAACTTGTCTGTCTGCTTGTCTGTTAATATCCTAATATACTGTCACCTCCAGTATTTCTTACTGAAGCACAAATCTTCCCTGGTGGATCAGCACACTCAGTGAGGAATCTTCTGACTGCCAAAGTGAAGCTGGCCTAGCCCCCTCATTAGTTACCCCATAGCTTCATGGGCTGGGGTTTCTAACCAGCTTTTAATGGTTACTGGGCTTACATATAGCAGTTCAGATCATTTAAAGGAGGTAATCAAACTAATAAATGCTTAGATTCTGTTTCAGGTTTATCATTATTCTTTTAGTTCCCTGATTCAGTTTCCCCAAATGGTTTGATAACTGATTGATCCACTCTGAATTCATATAGAAGAATATGTGCCTGTATAATTTGTGACCCGGCTTCCATACTTGTTTCATAGTATGCCAAGTGCTTATTGTACTCCCAAGTGAGTTTTTATGAGCCCCCAGTGAGTCAGTATGTAAGGCCGCATTTGGCTTGCTGGGTAATAAGTTGTGCAAGCTTGGATTCAGACTGTTACATTTGCAAAGTAATTAGTGGTGTGTATATACAGTGGTGGACAGGACTCATAATTATTGCTATTTTCTTTCTTTCTTTTTAATTGGGTGGAAAATAGTGGATTATCCCATTGTTAAATTCTTTTAAAACAAAACAATTTTTTTTACATATTTAACCTAAGAAGTTAATTTTTCCCCAAAATGCTATTGGCATGCACTAACCACATCTTCCAGATCTGTCAATCATATTTTTCCTACTGAGAGGACAAAATTTCTTTTTATCTTGACTTACGCTGTAGAAACAGAAAACATTTAGCTTCTCTCTCTCTCTTTTTTTCTCCCCTCCCAACAGCGAAGGACAGCAAGCATAATGCCAGTATAAATATGTGGCATGGCTACATACAGAATACTGTGTACAGTTCTGGTCACCCCATCAAAACAAAAATAGGTAACTGAAAGTTAGAGGCAACCACATTACTACTCTTTACTATGCAGAAAGGATGCAAGTTGGCGGTCTTTTAGGTGGGATTGGGGAAGTAGTTGGGATGTGACAGTGTTTTATAAAATGATGAGTGGCTGGAAAGGGAAGGTAGACTTCTTTTAACACTAGAACGTGGGCATACTCCTTGGAAGATGATTTTAAGTAAGTTTAGGACTGCCAAAATAAAGTATACATTATATAATGCATAATAGAGCTAAAATATGGCCTCTGGTTTAGATAGCTTTAAAAGGGGGTTAAACAAAGCCTTTGTGAGACACTTTCCCTAAGAATATTAGACATGATGTTTAAATGGAAACTGCAGATTCGGAGGCAGGATATACCTGAACATAAGAGTTGAAAGTGGCCCTGTAGGCCACCTCTCGCCTCGATGCAGGAAATCCTGAACTAGAGCATCCCCAGCCTTTGCTTAAAGACTCTCAGGGAATGATAGCTCTCTCCCACCCCCTCCCTAGTAACTGGTTCTATTCTTGAACTGCTTGAACTACTGTATCAAGAAGTCTTTCATCATCTACCTTCCTTTTGCTTAAGTCCAGTAGATCTAGTCATAGCCCTCTCCTGTGTATTTGGAGAGTGCTATCATGGTCCCCACTCAGGTGTCTCTTCTCCAGGCTAAGCGCACCCAGTTTTTCAACCTTTCCTCATAGAACCTGTTTTCCATACCGCTCACCATTCTTGCTGCCTCCCCCTGCACCAGTTGCAGATTGCCTAGACTCTTCTTAAAATGTGGCACCCAGAACTGGACACAGTACAAATGGTATTCAGGCATAGACTCGCTTTTGAAAGAGAAGATTCCATTTAACTACATAGGCTTAGTTAAGCCCTACTCCCCCACCCGAATATCTCACTTTTCAATCAGAATAAAGCAGCAGAGACCTGTTGCCTTTATTTCCTCCTTGTGACCAGAGGCATCTGGCTGACTGCTGCTGGAAAGGTAATGCTGGATTTGACAGGTGTTTGCATCACTCAGCCAAGGCATAAGCACTGGTTTACTTTGACTGCAAACCAACACCTTTGGTTTCCTTTCTCTCCAAACAAAGCACGATGGCAAGCCAAAGTTTGTTCTTCTCTTACTGATCATGGTTTGTTTGGGAGAAATAAACCATGAGCGTCGCTTCATATATTGCAATAAGCCAAGGCAGTGGTCTGTTGCTCCAGGTTCAAGGAAGGGCAGAGTGAAGCAGGACCAATTCAGCGTGCTGCTGTAAGTTCACTTAGATAATCTGAGGAAATTTTACTTGTGGCCTGAAAATGGGCATTTTCTGCTATTGCCCCCTCACTGTGGAATTCCCTTCCCTCAGCCATACATGAAGCATCATCCATTAGTTGTTTCAGACACCTTGTGAAGACATTTCTTTTTATCCATGCTTTTCCTGACCCAACATGCTGCTTTGCTGTTTTTTTAATTATACTGCTTCATAGTTTTAGTGTTGCTTTTGTGTATTCTTCTTACAGATTTTTAAATATTAGGAGACTTAAATATTAAGTGGCTTTAACTAACATGTCCCCACGGCAGCTTATAAGCAAACCCTTATAAAAACGGTGGACATCAAATACAAATAACAGTAGAAATTACAAAAGATATAACAGCAAGCGGGCAGCAAACCAAGAACAAGCTAAAACTAGTAAAAAGAATCTAAATGCTGTTCAAGGCCTATGAGAATAGGTCAGGATTCACCTGTTGCCTAAAGGTGAATGAGTGTTTGGGGTGAATGTGCCTAGAGAGAGTTGCAGAGCCCAAGTACAACTAAAAAAAAAGTCCTCTCTCAACGTAGGCACCTGCCTAATTTCTTAAGGTGGGATGGCGAAGGGCCTCTGAAGATTATCTCAGCTGACAAAAGGGAGAGAACAGTTCTTAACATGGCCCAGGCTGTTTAAGCTTTAAAGATTTGTTCTGGCTCACTGAAAAGATACTCACTTCCACCACATTTTCAGTAATCCCCAACACACCTGCAAAGTAAGATAGTATCCCTCACCTAGTAGGTTCATGGCTCATATAAGTTTGAATTAGTGACTTCTGAGACTTTGGTATATCAGCTCAGTAGCTTTTCTGGTCAGCTTACATCTCTAGGTTCTGACTTACTTGAAATGTTTCAGCTTGTTTTTTGGGGTGGGGTAGGGTGGGGGGAGAAGAATGTTCCCTGTTGTAAAACTGTGGTTTTGTGTACTGCTGACCTGCTGCTGTGCCCTTTGACTGTGGCGTTGCAGGAATGGCCAGCATTGACAGCAGTGCTCCAGAAACCACCTCGGACAGTTCTCCAACCCTCAGCAGGCGGCCTCTGCGGGGAGGATGGGCAGCCACTTCCTGGGGCAGAGGGCAGGACAGCGATAGCATCAGTAGCTCTTCCAGCGACTCCCTGGGCTCATCCTCCTCCAGTGGAAGCAGGAGAGCTAGTGGAGGAGCACGTGCAAAGACGGTGGAGGTCGGCAGGTAAGAGCCGCTGTCTGTTTTCCAAAGCTGTGCATCTTTTCAGTATTTGGACCTCCCAAGGATGAGATTGTTGGATGAAGGGCAGTATATTTAATTTTAAAAAATACTGTAAAATAAAAGGCTATCGTCATTAGAAATATATCACAAGGAGGCTTTCACTCAAAATCTGCAATCATAATCTCTGTGTGCAGGGGCACCAAGGTGAATACAGTTTGGGGGGGGGCAGCAAAGCCCACCAACTTTGGGAAGGTTGGTCCCCTCAAATATTTTCTTGGGGTGGCTGAAGGGAGATGGGATCTCCAGGGAGACTCACCTGGGGCCTTTGTTACATATCTTTAGGTCCCTGGTGAAAGCGTTCCTCTTCAACCAGGCAATTGGCTGATTAACATTCTATGGCCTTTTAAATGTGTTTGCGGGGTGGGGGTTCCTGTTTTCATTTCATTTTGGTTTTATTATGTATTTTGTGTTCTCGTTTTGTATTTTTATGTTCTGAACTTCCCTGTGATCTTTGGATGAAGGGTAATATAAGTTGGGAGTCTCAATGTGAGAGCCAGGCAGAAATAGACATATTTCACTTTTTTCCTTTCAGGTATAAGGGCAGGCGTCCAGAGAGCCATGCTCCTCATGTCCCAAATCAGCCCTCAGAAGCAGCTGCACATTTCTATTTTGAGCTGGCCAAGACAGTTCTCATCAAGGCAGGTGGAAACAGCAGTACTTCCATTTTCACCCACCCATCCTCTAGTGGTGGGCACCAGGGTCCTCATCGCAACCTCCACCTCTGCGCCTTTGAGATTGGTCTCTATGCACTGGGGTTGCACAACTTTGTCTCTCCTAACTGGCTGTCTCGAACCTATTCCTCCCACGTCTCTTGGATTACAGGTAGGAACCAGGGTGCTCCAACCAGGTTTTGATTTTAGGAATCCTTCCCCAGAGAGTGATCTTATTTAGCTACTAACGTTTAAGAACTCACAGCTAAATTTGCTAGCATAATCTGTATAGCCGAGTTTACAGTTTGGGAAGCCTCTGGGTCAGGCATCCCCAAACTGCGGCCCTCCAGATGTTTTGGCCTATAACTCCCATGATCCCTAGCTAACAGGACCAGTGGTCGAGGAAGATGGGAATTGTAGTCCAAAACATCTGGAGGGCCGAAGTTTGGGGATGCCTGCTCTGGGTAATGCTTGACCATAGAAACATGGCGCCAGAAGGGATCAGGTTTCTGCAGTTGATTGGTGTTGATTGATACCAAACCTTGCTTGCCAAGGAACAATCAGGATTGCCCTTTAAGCCAGTCAGTGTCTCGTTTGCAGTTGTGTCTCTAACTTCCCCACAACTGACATCACTGATGCCGTCAGGTGCGGTGCAGGTGAACGTGGGTTTTGGGGGGAAATGGCCTTGTGGGGCAAATTGGGACCTATGCGAAACCTAATTTGGCCAGTGGGCTGGAGGTTCCCCACCCCTGTTCAAAAAGTTACATCTGTAGCCCTTTAGCAAATGTCTTCTGTGTCCTCTGCTTTTTGACACTAACATGAAAGGAAGTTTCCAAGCGCTACTACAAAACTCGTAGATTTTATATATAAATGTATTATTTTATCTGATGTGCGGTTGATTAGCCAGAGAGAGACATGCAGCTTGTCCAGAGCCATCCAAAGAAATTCAGGAGTAAAAAGCAATTTAATCCTGTTTCTCCTAAAATAAGACATACCCATAAAATAAGCCATAGCAGAATTTCTAAGCATTTGCGCAATATAAGCCGTACCCCAAAATTAAGACATAGTGATAGGCACAGTTCTGGGGGGCCCCAAGGAAGGGGCAATGCTGGACGCGTAATAAAAAAATAAGACATCCCCTGAAAATAGGCCACTGTGGGTTTTTTTTTAGGAAAAATAAATATAAGACGGTGTCTTATTTTCAGAGAAACACGGCACATGCCAATTCAGGATATTGCACTCTCATCCATGAAAGCTTATGCCATAATACATGTATTGAGTCTTGTAGGCACCTGAATAATTTGTTGTGCATCCTCTTCTCTGGTTTCTAGGGCAAGCCATGGAGATTGGCAGTGCGGCCTTGAACATCCTCGTGGAGTGCTGGGATGGGCACCTGACCCCTCCGGAGGTGGCGTCCCTGGCTGACAGGGCTTCCAGAGCTAGGGATTCCAACATGGTGCGAGCAGCCGCTGAGCTGGCATTGAGCTGCTTGCCGCACGCCCATGCCTTGAACCCAAATGAGATCCAGAGAGCCCTGGTCCAGTGCAAGGAGCAGGTGAGCAGTTCAGAGGCCTCGGTCGATGCTATCAGGCGCCCAGCTGTTTCTTGCCTTTAAGCAATTGGGTTCTTCTGTTCCTTCTTTTTGAATTTAGTGTTGCAGTCTTTTAGTATTTGCATTTAGTGTTGTCTGAGGTCTTTTAAAATTTTATTAAAAAACTGGACCCCCAAAATGCTAGAGAGATATGTTTTGGATTTTTAAACTCAGGAGTTCGTCTCCAAAAGCTCCAAAGGAACAACTTAAATAACTGCCACTACTATATTTTGTGGTATTCCAAAGTAAAATAAATTTATTTTGATCCACTAAATTTCTTATATGGGTGTCCTTATATTTTCTCCATACACCCATCCAATATTTTCTGTATTAGAATTTGCCCGTTAATAAAATATGGACCTTACACTTCAATATAGGTCTTTCTGCTTCATAATGCAGCCATACGCACCTAGCTATTGTAACAGGCTTCCTGTGTATAGGCATCTGCAGGGATTTTTCTCAGGGAGAGGGTGAAAAGTACATATTCCTAATACATTGATATACATATATAAATAACTAGCACCAGGAAGCTAGTTTTCCATTTCTGGTAGATCTGCTGACTGAATGAATGGCCTCTTAGAAATTAGCAGAATAGGTCTTACTCCTCTGTTTCTTTTCATGCTGTTCACTGACATATTGACTTGGTACCCAGATGACATACACTGGTCACTTACACCTAAAAAACCTCAGTCCTTTCAATTGGCTCTCTGCACCCACTTCAGCCATTAATTGCGCTGCTTTCACAATCAACTTCACACATCACTGCATTCCCCCCCCCCAAAAAAATCCCCATTCTAGGATAAAACACTAGGTTACACTTTAAGGTTGTCATTCACACACTCATATGACAACAAGATGGGTATAATTGGGTTACTTTGCAGGGCTGGTATGTCAGCCATCTAGTGATGTTTTGTGTTATTCTGCCTCATAACTTGGGTTCTACAAGTGCTGGAGGGTTTTGTTTTTAAATAAAAGCTGGAGAGCCAAGAAATACGACTCCTCCCTGCAGACACACATGCTCCTGCAGATGCCATCTGGGGAGATGTGGGTGGCTATCATTCTTGATGTGGCATCACACTTGTGGAATGCTCTTTCCAGACAGGGTTGGCTGACACCTGTCTTAATGCCGTTTTTGTCCCAGGCAGTCTTTTTTATTTTATTTTACCAAGCTCTTTAGGTAGAATTCTATAAGGTTGACTGTTTGGTTCAGAGCTATTAGCTTGATTGCATTTACACTTTAATTGTAAATTGTGAAGGGCAGTATAAAAGACCTTAAATCATCAGTACCTTTCCTAATATTACAGGATAATCTAATGCTGGAGAAGGCATGCTTGGCAGTGGAGGAGGCAGCCAAAGGAGGTGGTGTTTACCCTGAAGTCCTGTTTGAAGTTGCTCACCAGTGGTACTGGTTGTACGAACAAACTGTTGGCGGAACTCTTGCTCAGAGAGAGGGAGCCACAGGCTGCAGTGCAAGTGGAGCCCGGGCATCCTGCGAAGCGGTGCGTGGACTGGCAGATACCAGAGTGACGTCAGAACCCACCACAGTGACTGTCGCAGCTGCGGTGACAGCAGCAGCAACGGTGGTGCCCGTAATTTCGGTGGGGTCGACAATCTACCAGCAGCACACCATGGCGGGGCCAGCAATGGCACATGCACACACCCAGGGGCTGCACCCTTATACAACACTCCAGACCCACATCCCTTGCAATCCTCAGTATATTGGACACCCTATCCAGCACATGCCACGCCCGGCGGTCTTTCCTGTTCCTGGCTCAGCTTATCCCCAAGTAAGTTATATTTTGTAGGGTAAGCATCTCGGGGGGAACATCTTTTTCTGTCATCCCTAGCATTGTGGCTTAGGTGAATAGAAGGATGGCAAGCCGGATTATTTAGTTTTGCTGGTTTTAGTGTGGGACCATAACACAATGGGCAAAAGCACAGCACTAGGACATGCCAAGGATGAAACTTGGGACCTTGTGCATGCAAATGGCAGCTGGAAAAAGCCCCTGTCCAAGCCCTTAGTCACTTCTCGTTGGGAGCAGTAATGGGTTAGAGCAGGCATCCCCAAACTGCGGCCCTCCAGATGTTTTGGCCTACAACTCTCATGATCCCTAGCTAACAGGACCACTGGTCGGGGAAGATGGGAATTGTAGTCCAAAACATCTGGAGGGCCGAAGTTTGGAGATGCCTGGGTTAGAGGGACCAAAAGTCAGAATCTTTGTATAAAGTTGCATTTTGGTGGATATTGCTCTCCCAGTTTGTGCCAGAATTATTAAATTTGTACTAATTTACAAATTGTTAGTGTTTACTGATAAATCTCACATTTTCCCATGCCAGTTTATGGGAGTGGGGAGAATTCCTAAGGTAGGCATAGTGGCCTTTTGTCTCCCGTCCCATTCTTCCTCCTTGAAAGAATTTTGCTTAGTAGTAGTAGTAGTAGTAATAATAATAATAATAATAATAATAATAATAATAATAATATATTATGTATTATTTATTTTATTTATTATTTATAATTTATTATTTATACCCCGCTCATCTGGCCCAATGAGCATGGTGTGGGTTCTAGGCTTTCAGGAGTTGGGTTGGAAATGGAGTTCTCGGTACTAGATAGTTGGGTTGCTTGGAGGCCCCTCCTGAAAAACCCTGCCTTGTGTTTTGGGCGCAAGGCAGGGTTACCCTGTCCTCTTCCTTTGCAGGGTGTCCACCCAGCATTCATTGGCGCACAGTACCCGTACTCGGTCACTACCCCGTCTCTGGCAGCTACAGCAGTGTCCTTCCCGGGAGTGCCTGTCCCATCCATGACGCAGATTGCTGTGCATCCATACCATGCTGAGACTGGGCTGTCTCTGTCTTCCAATGTAGCAAGTGAGTATTTCAGTCTTGCGGGAAATTGTCTCCTGTAGCATCCTAGCTGAATGGTGATTCTAGTTTTGCTGCGGCTTATGGAGCTCACCTACTGTGGCACAGGACTAGAGGTACTCTTCGTGCTACTGTGAATCATGAGACGTGTGGGTGTCTGACCTATGTGCAATAGGAAATCGGCCTCAACAGAATTCCTAGTCATGAACACAAGATGAACACAAGTGACTTTTTCTGTTAGGTTTCCTTGCAAGCTTGAGGGGGGTGGCCCACAACTGGTCTCTGCACCTCTACAATACAATCTCTGGGTGCATACAACATTTGAAAAAATTGTTAAGCATTTCATTTATGCTTAAAACAACAACAACCATATATACCATATTTAAATGGAAACATACTGCCAGCACAATCCCTTTATCCTCTTAGGGAATTATGAAAACTTCAGCAACTATTAGGTAGAATCCTTAGGCTACAAACGAGAAAGAGCCCTCCATGAATAATCCTTAAAACTTCTCAGGCTTGGGAGTAAACAGCTTTAAGCGGGGCTTTCTTAAAATTGACTTGCAGTGGTCTGTAGCAGGTGGGATTGGGGGCTACCAAACGCGGTATAGCTATTACTAGGTTTCCAAAGATTGTGTCATGAAATTGCACATCTAAGGAAAGGGACGCAGTTTGGGGATGCCTGTTGTAAAGACTGTCCTGATACATTACTTGCTGGCTTCCCATTGTCTGCAAAGGGACACAATGCAGTAGTAAGGTTTGGCTCTTGGGAACTACATTATAAAGCCTGCTCACAGAGAAGGCAAACAAGTGAGCCGTCTTTATAATTTCTAGGACATGTACTTCTGGGTCTACTTGCTTATGTTTCCTCTGTCTACCGTGTTACTACCAGAGTTAATATTAACCCCACAGGTATATGATACATTTTGGGGCAGGATGTAGTTGGCTGAAGTCCTATAACTGTTTGATGCCAGTATTTCCCCCCTCCTTTATACTGTTGTTTGTTTTCTCCAGTAGGAAGTGTTCATGCAGGGTCTACATTCCCAGCAATTCAAGGGACTTCCTTGACGAGTCTGTCTTCTCAGCCCAGCTCCCTTGTCACAGGAGGCTTTCCTTCTGAGGATGAGCAGCACAGCCAGCCTGCAGGCAATCAAGGCGTGCATCACCTCCACTCTGCCTACCGAGTTGGTAAGGACAGTTAATTGTGGCTCTTGCAACCCTCTCACCTGCAATTCAGGGCAGGGCTACAGTATGTGAAAACTGACTCTTGTGCCAAGGTCAATTGGGAAGGTGTGCTAATTCTCATGTGATGAAGTGGTTTTAGGCTGTTTTTGGTTTAGGCTGGAATGCATAGCCACAAGACTTACAAGCCGATCACAGAACCTTTCAGTGCATTAATCTTTTGAGGGGAATGCAAGTGGCTTTGGGGGATGGAATCACAGTGAGAAGAAGTGTGCCAATCAGTAATGTGAGTGCACCAGCTGTCAGCAGTCCAGAAGCAGAAATAGTCTGTTGATGAAAGACTTCCTACAATACTGAGAGGTTCATAGGATTGGGGTGAATGTTAAAATGGTCTTGGTGAGCAGGTACTGTACAGACATAAAGAGATTGTGTTTTTTGCCAGGGTGGGGGAAGATGCATGTTATGAATCTAGTGTGGAGTGAGCCTTCAAATTGATTCAGAGAGATATGGAGTATGAGGATGGATGCTTGGTAGCTGAGATAGTCCTTCTTACCTATGTATAGTTAAGTCTCTGGCACAGCATACACAACTAGTCCATGTTGTAGAAAACATGTCACACACTACTCAGGTTCTCCTTGAGGTTAGTGTCCTCTGGAGCTCAGAGTACTTGAGCCCTGAGTTGCTTCCTCTTGCCTTCCAAGTAAAATACAATTGCAGGGCAGGGAGCTTGAGTTCAGTAGAAAACTGGGCATGGACGAAGCCAGCTTCAGCATCATTGGGTCTAAGTGCCAGGGCCTCTGAGGATCACATTAGGAATATCAAGCTACCTCACTACCAGGAGCCAAGGAGAGGATGGTAGAAACCAGGGGCTTAAAGATCCCTGCAACCCCACCCCATGCTCTTGGCAATCAGGCTCAGGAATGTGGTCATATAATCGGACAGCTTGGCATTACACCTGGGTAGAAAAAAACCGAGTCTCAAGTATGGATGGGTCCAAGCAGAGTATAGCTGTTGGGTGCATTCAGGATCTCCCTCAGGTACATCAGTCTCAAGGATGATGGCAGATTTTCTGCTTCATTGTAGTGATAATTATCTGCCTCCTTTGTGCCCCTAATAATTAGTATGGCCAATGCTGAGACACTGACTGTGACAAGAAGCCAAGGGCTGTCCAGTGTTTCGGGGGTAAAGCAGAACAAGCCCTTCTGACTGCTTTCAGCAGGCATGTTTTATGCAATTGGGAGTCTTTCATGGACCTATGCTCTGTGGGCACCACATGTACAGCCTTTATCTGTATTTTTGGCACATCATAAGCATTCTGGTACCTTGCTGTGCCAGACAAACATAGTTGAGCTACTGTCTTGAAGAGGTACTTGATTCTCGAGAAACCAAACTTTGATCAGGCTGACTCACCACTGTTGGCTGAAGATCTTTTGCTGCCCAAAGTGGAGATCAAATGCCCCCCTCTGCTGCATTTCAGGACTGTCCCTGGGTCTCCCATGAAATGGGAGGAGAAACTATTGCAGATGTCAATGGAACAAAGCCATGGTCATGGTGTGAGGTAACTGGGCTAGAAATAACAGGCTTGTTAGACTCAACCATATGAGCCACCTTGTTCAATATGACCTGTTCTGAGCAGAATACATGTGTAAGATAAGCTTGATTACTGTTCCAAGGAGGGCGATGGAACTCTCCTCAACCTCCACTTTGTGATGAATCCTCACATCTCTAAGGTCTTGATACCAGATGCCCATCCTTGACTGCATTGGTTATGAGTGACTGCCAGGACTCGGTCACATTGAATGGTTCACACCCTGCTGGTGTTGCAGGGCTATTGAGAACAATGGTTTTCAGGGCTGATAGTGGTATTAACTGTAATGTCCCGGATTGATTACAAAATTGATATCTTGCAGATGCCTAGAAATCAAAGTGGGCCACTTTTGAAATGCCTATAGAATGGATGTAACATAATTCCAACTGTGTTCTGAGGGTGGAGTTCCAAAACAGGCTATGTGGTGTTATTTTGGGACAAAATAAAATGTACACTGTCATATAAAATGGGGAATGGAGGAGGAATAAAGTTCCTAGTGGCTACTAGAAGGTGAATGGATGCGAAGAGTTTGCATGTTTCAGTGATTTTTGTAAAGGTGTCTCTTTTTGCGAAAATAAAAATTTAAACACAAATGAACCAACCAATGATACTCCCTTTTTCATCTCCACCTACTGCAGTCTAATAAAATCATAGCAATTACAGGAAAAGGAATTGATCACTGCATATTTATATGGAACAAAGAATGTTAATTGGGGACTCGGTCACTTATTCCTTAATTTTACTATGTTAACACAGCCTTCTGGGCTATCTTGATTATTCTTCAACCTCAACCAAGTTTCCCTCCTAAGTAGACTATACAGACACCTGTGGGGTTCTTGGGGTGTGAAGGAGACACACAGTGAAATGGAAAGGAGCAGGGGTGAAGATCCATCATGTATTCCCTCAATGCCGTTCAAAGCCTCCGTTTGTCAAGGCTCACAAACAGTGCACAGTTTGCTTTCTATCTCTAGCACACAATCTCCTAAATTGGAGTTTGAAAGGGAGTCCAGCTGGGGTAGAGCCTGTTGCTCTCTGCCTTTTGCTTTTAAGGGAAGGTGAAGGCATGCCTTCCAGTCCTGGCTTTGGGCTGCCATCCAAATCCTTGGGGCATAAGATATATCTGGGATGGAGCAAGTTGTTATCCGTTACCATTTAGCACTAAAATGTACTAGTCTAGGAAGTACCCCCCAGGTAGGTGGGCTTGTAAGACGTCCATAATTTGGGGACAGCCTGAAATGGTCTGGCTTGCCCTGGTCACAATATATAGGGATTACTTGCAGTTGGATTCACAGCTGGGCATATTAAAATTGATTGCCGGTGGAAACCTGGGCATTTTCAAAACTCCTTATATAGAGAGAATCCAGACTGTCCTGAGTTGCTCTCCATATTGTGGTTGGTATCCTTATCCATTCTATGGCAGAATGATGTAGAGGAGGGGTTTGTGTAATTGGAGTCCCCTTGGAAATATTGTCTTCCTGTTTTGCCTGTTGTCACAGATATGAAAGAGTATGGGAGCAGAGGGGGAAGCCTAACACAGGCCTGTTCAGAGAGTGTTGCCTTGCGTAGGAACTGAGGGCATAACTGAATGGTGAATGTTGATGTCTGTGTTTAAACAAAATGGAAAATGAAAATTAAAAGTCCTGCTGGCTTTCTATTTGTTTTTTGTTTTTAAATCTGCTTTTGAAAGAGCAGAGGAAGATTTATATTTATGCTTTCGCCCACCCGCTGCTTCTCAGCTCCAGATCGTCCTGCAAGCTGTCGCTTCATCTTCTCACAAATCCACAGGGATTACAAATGTTGCCAACCTTTTTACCACCTTGCAAAGATAAACAGAGACACCATTTGGCATAATTACCATCTCCTAGCTCATTTCTATGAAATGTTTGTGAATGGGTGGGCACTACCCTTCTTAAGTCTTGTGGGGCTTAACTTGGTTGTCTGAAATTTTGAATTTGCACTTCCCTGCAGGAATGTTAGCGCTGGAGATGCTTGGGCGCAGAGCTCACAATGACCACCCCAACAACTTCTCACGCAGCCCACCCTACACAGAAGATGTGAAATGGCTCCTGGGATTAGCTGCCAAATTAGGTAAGGCCCAAGGAACTTTTTCTGCGAGTAAAAGTTCACTTAGTCCCAAGGCAACATTTTCCGCCAAGCTCTTCTCCTTTCGAGTATCTTCATCTGATTGCCCATACTGTAGCAGTGGCATTGATTCTAGAACTGAATAAATGTGGGAAATAAAATTAATTCATGAAGAGAGACCACTGTAAATAATTGCATGGAGATGTAAATAACACCAAAACTGAGCAGCTTAAAGGGTTTTTTTAAAAGGCACTGCAGGGGTGGCTAACCTTTTTTTGGGCAAGGACTGCATTGACCCATGGTCAGCTGTATGGGGGTCCCATATCATAGTAGGTGTGGCCTATGGTATGTGACCCCCCCCCCATATAAGTGGCCACAAATAATCCCCCTCTTTTTTTATAAAAAAATTGGGGAATATTTGATGGGCCATAAAAACATTTTGGTGTCACAGCAGGTGACTTCGGGAACTACGAATAATTCTATTTTAAAAATAGAAAAATTGCCGGACTGGGGTGTTTTTAAAAAAAGAAAACACAACAACTCTTTGCATCATGATATCACAGTGAGAGACCTGGAGGAGCAGTAGAATATAAAAATACAAAGGGGTGGGGAAGCAAAATAATAATAATAATAATAAATAAAACACCTTTGGGTGCGTGTAATTTAGAAATTTGCTAAAATTCTATAAAAAGAAAATCAGAGTGTTTGTGGATTACTCTTATATTAGCTTGATTCTTCAATACTTTGTTTTAATTGCTGGTAAGTGAAGAGTAAGTGAGGCTGGCAGATTCTCCCTTGTCTGACATGTGCTCTAGCTCCCATCAGATGTCAAAGAGAAAAACAACTACCAGACTTTTAGAAGACATCTGAAGGCAGCCCTGTTTAGGGAAGCTTTTAATGTTTAATAGATTATTGTATTTTAATATTCTGTTGGAAGCTGCCCAGAGTGGCTGGGGAAACCCAGCCAGATGGGCAGGGTATAAATAAATAAATTATTATTATTATTATTGCAGCTAATTTGTAGGTGCTGTGCTCTGCCCCTACTAAGGAGTAGTAGTAGTTGTCCTCTTGGTTTTTCAGTATGCTTTGCCTGTTCTTCCTACTCCTCTGCATCCCACCTTTATTTTTCTGCAGGTGTCAACTATGTGCATCAATTCTGTCTTGGTGCAGCCAAGGGGGTCCTGAGCCCTTTTGTGTTGCAAGAGATCATCATGGAATCCCTGCAGAGGCTCAATCCTGCCCATGTCCACAATCACCTGCGCACACCAGCCTTCCACCAGTTGGTACAGAGGTGCCAGCAGGCATACATACAGGTACGCATGCCCCTTCCTTCCCATCGGGTCAAGCTTGCTTCACCTAGGTGCTCCTTGCTGCTCCAGAAATTATAGCCACACCATCATCTAAATACCTGCCTGGATAACATGAAGGCTGCTAAGTCAAAGCACTTGTAGGTTAATAGTAGGTGAACAACCTCCCAATGCCTCTTAAAGGCTGGCAGAATGAGTCTTAATTTTTCATTTAGCGTATGTGTTGAGAAAACTGAGAATTAAGTCTTTATTACAGTATTGCTTGATTGTCTAGGCGGCCTTTTGTTTTGTTGTGTTGATCCTGGGCCTCACAGTCTGCTTGTCAGTCCTCCTCTGGAAGAATAAATAAGAGCCAGTGTAGGGCAGAGCTAGAATGCTGAACCTTGACTCTTGAGTCAACGTTGTTGAGGGATCTTGGGCCAGCCTCTCCCTTCCTCCACAACCTACCTATTATGTAAGACGTTTCTGCCACCACAGCAGCAAAAGGGGAAGAGAGTGATCAGGTAGAACATGGAAAATGCATTGTTACCTTGGAAGCTGTATCTGAACATCATTTCCCCTTGTGTCCCCTAAAGTACATCCACCACCGGCTGATCCACCTTACTCCGGCAGACTACGATGACTTTGTGAATGCCATTCGCAGTGCCAGAAGCGCCTTCTGCCTAACCCCTATGGGCATGATGCAATTCAATGACATCCTTCAGAACCTGAAGCGCAGCAAGCAGACTAAGGATTTGTGGCAAAGGGTCTCTTTGGAAATGACCACCTTTTCACCATGACGGCTTGGGGGTGGCTTCTTTTAGCTAGAGTTCTGTTCGTGGCACCCTTCCATACCGGATCTTTTTTTTTTTTTTTAGCTGTTGGAAACCACTGATTTGATGTATTTATACCAAGGCATTCCTCTTCGTGCAACTGTGACTGTGCTCCACTTCCCTTGTTTTCTTGTCCCCAGCAGGTGGAGTCAAGAAAGTAATTTTGCAAGTACCAAGGAAGTATGTGGTGTGTGTATGAGAGTGTTTTCTGTGTGAGAGTTGAGGGGGTTGGGGAGGGGGAAGAGGGAGAGTTGTCTGGCTGGCTGATGCTTGGCCAATGCTTTCAGCCCCCTTCCTGTGCAGTTTTCTAAATGAGGGTGTGTGTGTGTGTAGTGTGCCTGCATGTTAAGGGCGTAGGGTGGAGCCTGTCCTTTATAATATTTATTTTAGCATTTATAAATATGTATACTACTTTCTATAAGGTTCTAAAAATTTCATTCATCATAGGGCCAGGAGAGGCAAGAGTTTTCTTTTTGCACATCCTGGGCTCCTCGGTCACCATTCCTTCCTGCAGCAACTACCCAGAGGAGCTCAGGCTGAAGCGGAAAGAGCTCATTCAGCCAGCAGTGCCTACATGTTTGGATGGGCAAAAGTACCACTTTTGCAGGCCCCCAGAACAGTTTTGAGCTGGCTCCTGCAGTTTCTTTGCTGCTTGGACTGTGGCCCCAAAGAGTTTTTGTCATCAGGCTTTGTAGGATGTTCCAACCATGGTGGTTCTGAGTTGTACAGTCATGTTACTTTGGCTGGGATGTTAGCTCTCCTGTAATCAATTTCTTATTCCTTGTTTCAGTTTCCTGATTAAAACACTCATTTTCTTAGACTGATTCTCTTCTCTATCCTTCTGTTAATCATGCTGAGGATGCGATAAAACATGGAACTTAAGATTGCCTGCAGCAGGGGGTTCTTGCCTTGTAACATGAATGGTGTTTGACATACACCAGAGTTTCATTGCGATTCTGCTTACCATGCTAACACACAGTACCTAGACTGTAAGACATAAGGCAATGAGCTAACCTGGTTAGAGAAAGGCAGGTCATCAGAGGCAGGTTGGTATGTGAAGAAAGGGGTTTGGACTTTGTTGCTCCTAAACACGTCCTGACATTGTTTCTCCTTTCCTGTTTTGATGGGTCTTTACCTATTTGCAATTTACCTTGTTAAGTTGTTTGGGGGCATTTTTTGTATAAAGTGATGAATACAGTAAATAATATTACTAACAAAAATAGTAAAATCAAAATCCTAAGAGAGCCCTATTGGATCAGATTCTCCCTCTTAAGCATCCTATTTCTAACAGAGGCATGCTCACAAAATTCTAGGTTGTTTACTGACAGCTTCCCTCTCTGGTAGTTCTGATTCTTCCTTTCACTATTAGTAGCTTTGATACTGTTATCTACTAATTTTTCAAGTAAAGAAGTTCGACTACTGGCCCTGTCAGGCAAGAAGTTAGTATTATCCCCCCCCCCCCCGGTGTGGCATTGCATACTTCATAGTCTTACACTATATAATGGAGGCTGTTTTTACTGATACGTTATGATAAATAATTGTATTGTGTATGCTAGCTGGATCCACTGACTTGCGGTTTATCAGGAAGCCCTAGGTTTTTGTCACTTGTGTTTGACATTGTGCTTTCCACCCCCCCTCCCCCAATAATTGGTGGTTCTGCTCTGGGTTTCTGCCCTATAAGGTCCTGGTGTTGGTATCTGCTAAAGATTTTTTCAAATACTTGTTTTGGCAGAGTTGGTGCTTCAAATAAGCAAGACTTCTACTCTTGGAAGCCGCCTTGCCTTTTTATAGTTTCCTTGGGCTTTGTTTGTTAACCAGCCCTGTTGAATGGGTTTGTATTTTTCGACATCTGTGCTATGCATTCTGTTTGCAGTCCTGTTATGTGGTTTTAGGCAGATTCCTGCCAGTGTGGCTCTTTTGTCTCCCTTTCAGCCTTTTCCATCAATCCTCTTAATTTTTCAAAGTTTTCTCTCTCGAAATGAAATGTCAGACTTTCTTGGCATGTTTCAATTTAAGTTGGTTACTGTGAGTGGTTTGACAGTAGTTGCATCTAGCAGGTAAGGATCAGTACCATGTCTATCATTTTCCATAGCAAGTGCCCAGCCCGGTTTTAATATGCACCCACCCATCTAAGTGTTTTTGTGCCAGTGATTATTATAAAAGCTAAATATGGGGCAGGTAAGGAAAGAACATGCATAAAAGATTTCTCTGTTCAGCTTTTCCTCTTTTGTTTGAGCACATTATTCATGGTGGGTCATTAATATGTCATAGTCCCAACTGTTTTTTGGTGGCCCCTACTGTTTATTAGATTAAGTCCCTATTTTGCTTCTTCCTATGAAATGCTCTTTTTCTATGTGATTATAGACTGGACCCTTTTTGGAATTGTGCAGCCTTTCTCAGTGGCATTGCTTGGAGTACAAGTGCAGCGACACTTCTCTGTTTGTGGAGGTTAACTTTTTTTCAGTTACAAATGAGCACATGTGTATGTTATCAGCAACTAGCATATGCTCTCAATTAATAGTTATAAACATTGACGATATAACTTGATGTCAGTATCAGCATCTTGCCATTGTAAACGACTGTTTCCTGAGGAAACTCATTATCTGAACTTGGTGTGTTCAAATCCTCACATGCTAATTAGCTGTCTTGAGAGAAGTGACATCTAACTGCCACAGAAGGTGGCTTTAATCGGCTTTTTTTCAGCCAGAACTTGCCGGAACCTCTCACATGGGCACCATTGCCATTCTAAGAGAACGAGGGAAATGTTCTTGGTGAGTTCCGCTTTTATTCATTTGTAGATACTCAGTTTGAAGTGTCAAAATAGCTCCCATTTAGGGAGAGAGAAAATTGAGCTAGTTGAAGTAGCAGATGGTGCAGGGCAGGTTGTCTGGCCACCTATTGTGTGAAAAGCCTAGCATGTTTTTGGCACCTGCACATAAGTAAAACAGCTATGGGCCCCTGGGCTATCTCTGCCATGCAGTGTTGAAGCAGCTGCTTTGTTTCCTTGTACGTTCATAGCTGGCTGTTGTGGAGGTGTGGTATAACCGAACACTACAGTCACAGAGAAATAAAGTAAGTACATTTATTGACTCCAAATGCTACGTCTAACCTTTATTTAGACATTGTGCTCAGCTGCAAGAGCCAAGAATTTATCCTTATCATTCAATGTGAATGACATACATGAATCCAGTGCAGGAAGCACAGCACTTGCTTCTCTCCTCAGCCACAGGGTTTTAGGTTTGTTGGTTCAATTTTTGATAGCACAACATTTCCCTCTGCATGGTGACACATTGGATGAAATATTATATAATCCATATTATATATTTACAAACAATGGTAAATTGACAATTAAAAATACACAATAACTAAGGCTCCATGTATAAGCTTGGCTGAAATCACTTTCCCCCTCTTGGAGTGGGCACACTGAGTTAAGTTACCCAAGGGCTCTTCTTGCCCCAATCAGCTGCTATATATATATCCCTCAGTGAGCCTGGCACTTGTGAGCAGCTGCTGGACCACTCTACATAAGGCATGTTAGGAGGGATGGGCAGGACTGCTGTAGCTCTCCGCTCACATAGTGGTTGTAATGAGGAAATGCTGAGATTAAAGAGTTGGCTGGAGACCCACAACCTGCAGAATTTGAGGCAAAATGAGTGATTTAAACTGACAACACAGATTTGTAGTCCATCTCATTCAGCCTTGTTAAGATGAAAATGAATAGCCTATTTGAGATTGCTGAATCCCCTTTCCACCCCAGCTGAAAGTTAAGACTGTTCTGATTAAGTTACAAGTGAACACTGTTTCTTTATAGTTCATGAATGAATGTGGCACCATCGTATTTCCCCCCCCCTTTTACCTGACACGAGGGGGGGAATTGTAATCTCTCTCCCATGAGAACTTAACACAAGTTTCTGCTGCCTTTTTGACCTTCCCTGCCCCCCTTCCCTTTCCGCTAGAATAGGGGTTAATGAAATAACTAAGGCTGCAGTCAGATAAATGAAACTTGCTGACCATTATTAGCAACATCACCCTAACAACCACATAAGGGTACAATATTAAGACATTCACTTGCTAGCATCCTGAGTGTTTTTGGACATAAATAGGGAATGTCCCAGTAGCTGACACAGTTGCATGCTTTTGTTTTTCTGTGGAGTCTACTCTGGGCTTTCTGGCATGGGGGAATTATAGCACAAAAGCATTCCTGTGTCAGCCACCCTCAATTTTTTAGATAGGGCCCTGACTGCACAGTAGCTTGTGCCATTTTGTTCTCTGGGTATCTCCAATGTAGCAAACCATTAATAGGTGAAAGTGCATGGTCTATAATCAGGCTAGCACACTTCCTGCTCCTGCCTCCAGTTTCCTTTCATAGAGAAGAGATGGCAGCAGTGTGTGTTTTTCCCCAGTGGCTCCCACATCCAGATGTTGGGCAGCACTGGCGCCAGCACCCTTGACTTCAGCTCCAGCTAGAATTTTGCAGCTCCTCTCGGAGCCATGTAGGAAGGGGCTGTCCAAACTTGTTCATCAACTTGGATAGTTCAATGTTGTGCTCGCGATAGAAGTCTGCCAGGAACATGCGGGACTGCAACAGTTCCAAAGGGAGAGCAGAGTTAATGAAGGAACGGCTCACAACCATCCCTCCCAATTACATTACTGAGATGAATCCCACTTGGCTACTCACTGAGGAATCCATGTCTGGATATTTTCTTCCTTTACTTTTCCCCAGACACTTGGTCTTCCCTCCTTCAAGAACTTGACACCAAAATCCTTTTGCTTCATCAAACCTGAAAACACATGGGTTCTGAGTTGGAGCAATCTGAAGGGCTAGGCTAATGGCTTTCCAATATTTTGCTTGCTTTCTAGAGGAAAGGGGCTGAAAGCAGTTTCCACAAAAAAGTAAAACAAAGATTAACTTTTAATTGTTGTTGCAATGCCTTGCTAATATTTCTCAAGTGCATGAGCACTCGTGTTTCAAAATTTGCAAGAATAGTTTGGTGATCTGGTGCAGACCTGATGCTGGCTCCTTACAAAATCATAGGTTCCAAGTTGGTAGACACACTTGAGATGTGTACCACACTGGTACAACGTTCCTCTTCCCCTGGTATTGACACCAATGCACTAATGCAAACCAGATTCCCTCAGAACTAGTTCGCAAATGCATTTCTATCCAAGGCTTAAGAGTTACAGTGGTGCCTCGCACAACGAAAAACTGGCTAGACGAAACAGTTTTGCGTTGCGCAAGGCATTCGTAAGACGACAAAATTTTCTATGACTGCCACTTCGTCTTACGAAGCGCGGCCATAGAAAGCGACAAAGGAAGATCAGCTGTCAGCACGGGAAGCTGACAACTAATCTTCCTTTGCCAGGGGGGACGGAGCCAAAACGCGGCAGTGCGGCGGCTGCCCCTGCCTCTCTTCCCCTTGGCTCGGGGAAGACAGGCGGGGGCAAGCAGCGCCCGCTGCGATTCGGCTCCATCCCCCGCCGCCACCTCTCGCCTGCCTCCCCCGGCACGGAGCGCAACTTCGGAGACCTCCGAAGTTGCGCTCCGTGCCGAGAGGCGGTGGCGGGGGAAGATCTTCCCCCGCCCCCGCCTCGCACCCCAGACACGGAGCACAGTTTTGGAGGTCTCCGAAGTTGCGTTCCATGCCGGGGGTGCGGGGCGAGAGGCGGCGGGGGAAAGTCTTCCCCCGCCGCTTCTCGCCGTGCACAGCCGGCACGGAACAGTCTTCCCCCGCCGCCGCGAAAAGCCGGCATGGGGTGCAGTTTTGGAGGTTTCCGAAGCTGCACCCCATACCGGAGAAGGCAGGCGGGAGGCGGCGGGGGAAGAGCTTCCCCCGCCCCCGCCTCGCACCCCAGACATGGAGTGCAACTTCGGAGGTCTCCGAAGCTGCACTCCATGTCGGGGGAGGCAGGCAAGGTGGTGGCTGGGAGAAGAGAGCTTCTCCCCTTGCACACAGCCGGCATCGGACGGGGCTTCGGAGACCTTCTCCGAAGCCCCGTCGCATGCTGCCGCCAGTCCCCCAGAGCCTATAGGAACGCATTTATTAAGTTTCAATGCATCCCTATGGGAAACTGGGACTCGCTAGACGAAATATTCGTTACACGAATTAATTTAGTCTAGCGAGGCACCACTGTACTGGCTTACAAAAAGTAGCATGATTTGCATTAGTATATGATGCAGGTTTATAATAGCTGAATCCTAATAATGTTCATATGTGAACTGTGGCAAGAGGGTTAAGTTAAACTGTTGTCTTGAGCTTCATAAGGGGGTCTGTTTTATCACTGACATCCAGCCAAATCCAATTCTGATGGCACGGAGAGGTTGATAGCTATGGTATTTACAGAGCAATCCAAGGCTGTGTGTATGGTGGCGGAGAATACAAATGTCTTATCCAGAGCCCTACTAGACTGAGCCAGCAGCATGCAGGCAAGGGCAAAGGAACATTTTTATTCTGCTTCCTTTCTTTCAGCTTTACATTTTTTTTAACGTGGAAAACATATATGGGAAACATTTAGTCATGCTCAGGAACATGACTAGATACTTCTCTGGTTTGGGAGCCTATTGTGGGAAAGGAGGACTTTAGAGGTTTCAAATCCAAGATGCTTTCTGGGAAACCCTTTTTCGCCCTACTGATATCGGAGGAGTTGGTGAGGGAAGCCCTGGGATTAGGTCTCCAGTGTCAGAAGGGTAAATTCCCAGGGACCATAGGACTACACTAAGGCTGGGCGATGTCAGGTTTTCAACAGCCAAACATCGTGATCTGTCACCACCATGTTGAAATGGAGGAACAAGCTGCATAGGTCCAGCCAGGCAAAACTGCCACCACTCTCACTGAGGCAGTTTCACCTCAGATGACGCAGTTTGTTTCCACCTCCCACCCCAAAGTGTCTCTGGCTTGTGAGCAACACATCGGGGGCTTGCTCAAGCCAGAGGCTTTCTTTGAACTATTCTGCTGAAGAGAGCACAGCCACCCATGCCTCAGCAGAGCAGTTTAAAGAATCTGGGGGAGGAACAAGCTGTATTGGCCTGTTGATGCAGCTTGCTCCTCTCTCTGCGGCATGAGGGGCAGAGCGTGATAGCAGTAAATCATGAGTCCCGCTGGTAGCAGAGAGGCTCAGGAGCAGCATGGGTTTTACCCACGATACACCGCTGGGTGAAGCCGCCATCGTGCTGTGCCCCTCATACCAGTCCTGGGCGATGCACAGTGGTCTTCAAGGTGGCATACAAGAAAGTAAAACTTGTAAAGCAAAAATACAGCAGCAGTAAATGGAAATGGAAACACTGCCAGCAGTCCAGATCATAGAAGAGGAAGCTGCTGAAATAGTATGGGGGTCTCAAAACATTTACCATGTATTTACACAAGCAAAGGCAGGCATGCAATCCTTACTTGAGTGCTTGGGTATAGTTGAACAGTGGTGTAACCCCCAGAAACCTTTGGATGTTCTCCATGATAGATGTGGGGCTTTGTCTGAGTTCCTGCCCATCCACAACCAAAACCTGAATTGAAGGAGAAACAATGAAGGTTTCAGAATAAATCTAATCATGTTAGGTAACAGATAGAAGCCCAGAAAGCAGAGATTCTATGCCAGGGGTGGGGAACCTTAAGTCACATACAATTATCAGACAATTATCCTGCTCATTTTCTATTCCTGGAAGGGGTGGCATTTCTTTAACATACATTAACTACGATCGCAGCAATCAACATACTGTATAGATCTTGCATTTTCAGGCATTTGCCTGAAGTCATGAGGGTTAAAAGAGACATGAACATTCAAACCCTGCCTGGCCTTCATGCATTGAATGCAGGTCAAAAGGAGGCCTTTACACACTTTCCGCTGAAATTCCTTTAGAAGCCTCCATGGGCTCAGAAATGCTAAACCTTCACAATCGATACACAAATACCTGAGGGGAGCCAGTGTACTGGGGAATATTGCAGAGTTTGTGTTTGTGCTTCTGCTTCATTATAGACTTTTAGCCCATATAAATTCAGGCAAGCATATGAAGCATCCTTGGTGGCTAACACAGAAAGCCAAAAGGCACAGTAGATTGTTTTAGTTTCCTTCCACTATGAATTCTAATGCCCGACGTTCTACCGAGGAAGGTTGGAAAGACTTCCAAGTTTTAAACAACTGAGTTGGCTCAAACATGCTTTTTATAAAAATCCTGTAATCTCATTTTTGTGAGACCAACACAGCTACAGGATCCAGGTTTACCTGTTGTACAGGTGAAAGCTAATAAGGTACTCATTAGGAGTGAACAAAAGCAAACATATCAAGGTTTAAGTTCCCCTTCAAAATACCACCTGTATTGCATAACAATGTGATTATAAACACACCCAAAGGCTGCTGTACCTGTCCAGAAGGATAATACATCAGCCACCTCTCCAGATGAGTGGAATACAATCCAGGATTCAGACAGCGGTTCTGCAGGTTGTGCAACTCCTGAGGAGCTTGGGGCCCAGCAGAAATGATCTGGTAGAAAGTGTAGTTGAGTGCCACAGGGTCGTTGTGAGCACGCTGGTGCTACAAGCAGGTAATGGGAGGGGGGGGAGAGAGAGAGAGACATGAGTGAATTAGCAGCACACTTCTCTTTCTAGTGTACGAGGCAGCATATCTGTATACGACATGCACCGTCACATCCCGATGACCCCACCTGCTGGGTCCTGCACATACTCCTGCAGTGATGCCAGGAGGAGTTCTTAAGGAATTACCTGATACCAGGAGTATGCTCTGTCAGCTGGATTGATCAGGATGGCAATTATTTTGGCCCGCGGAAGGAGAGCGGCACTCCGCCTGGGCACTACTTCGGTGTCAAAGTAATTGGCACTTTTCTCAAACATGAAATCTGTGCTGGCATTGGAGGGGATGGGAAAGAACTCCATGTACCTGTCATGTGAAGAAAATCGGGAGAGCATGAGAACAAGGCATGTGTAATAGTGGTGATGGGCGTGACACAATGGGAACATAGGGGAGAGGCTAGTAGCTCCTAGCATTTTGCCCTGCCACAGGGGAACATGAAGGAAATGATAGTTTCAGACACAAATGAAAGAGAATGAAGACAAGGACAGTATTCTGCTAACACAATTCGCACTCTCAACTCCAGTCCCAGTGATTGGCAGTGTTGCATGGACATCAGTCTCAATATGACACACCTATACCACAGGTAAGGGGACACATCACAGTGGCAGGAGCAAGTTAAGAGGATTAATTCCCTCTGCCCTCCTTCATGCAGTAATCTTATGTATTTGTTATGTCAATCAGAATAATCAAGTCCTGAACCACCATGGTAGACTCAAACTGAGGCTGAAGCCAGGGTCTGCCTCATGACCAGACAAGCACTGCCCATTGTGTTGATGGCCATGGCAACTGCAGTTTGATTTAACTGAGCGGCAACAAAGGCAGCCGTAAGACCAGCCAAATAGGCCACTGTTCACCAATGTTACCATACCATTTACTTCAAATCTCTATTTAAAGGTTGACTGAACTCAATGCAGGTTAACATACACAACATTAGGAAGCAAATCAAATCATGCCAATGGCAACCAGTTGACCGAAACCTGCACAAATAATTTTTAATACCACTAAAAGGTTTCTGATGAGGGTCAGAATGCCTAACCCGACTGAATCAAAATCCCATTGAAAGTTTGTGGGACAGAGCAAGGGCAAATCAGTGAGCACACGCGTCAACACACTTACCAGTCAATTCCTTTGTGATAGTTGAGTCCATTAAAGAACTGGATCTCTTCATAGGTGGAGGGGCTTGGAAAGTTGCTGGTAACAGCTGGGTGCATGGATAGGAAGAAATGCACAGCTGTCGTACCTGAAACGACACAGTGGAAACAAAACAATGTTTTGTGAGAGATTTGTCTGGGAGCAAAAAGGTCTGAAACATAAGCTGGTACTAGCACAACTGCTACCAACACCTCTTCTTGACACACGGAATAGTTTGTCCTGGGCCAAAGCTTGTTGCCCATATTGCTCAACGTGGTAAGGAAAGCCCCAACTATAACCACTACCCTCAGCCACTCTGGCAATTCCCATTGGACTAGGCAGAGCGTGAGCTTTGTCAGGCGAAGGCTTCTTTCTGAAGCCAACTGCAATATAATTGATTAAAGTGGAAAGATCTGAAGCATATGAAGCCACAAACTAGGCCCAAAATGCAAGACCTGTGCTTCTTCACGTTCCCTCCCTTATAAGTCTCTTAACCGTTTGTCCTTGTTTTTATTTAAGTAAAGTATGATATAATTGTTGGGACACGGGTGGCACTGTGGGTTAAACCACAGAGCTTGCCGATCAGAAGGTCGGCGGTTCGAATCCCTGCGCCGGGGTGAGCTCCCGTTGTTCGGTCCCTGCTCCTGCCAACCTAGCAGTTCGAAAGCATGTCAAAGTGCAAGTAGATAAATAGGTACCGCTCCGGTGGGAAGGTAAACAGTGTCTCCGTGCTTAGTCATGCTGGCCACATGACCCGGAAGCTGTATGCTGGCTCCCTCGGCCAGTAAAGTGAGATGAGCACTGCAACCCCAGAGTCGTCCGTGACTGGACCTACAGTAATGGTCAGGGGCACCTTTTACTTTTATGATATAATCACCTTTTAATTACTAGTTTTTATCCCTTAGCAGTTTTAAGTCTCATGTGTTCAGTTCGTCCATATGTTTTATCTTATGCTGGTCTGTGACCAAAATAAAGTTTGATACTGAAACGTTATCATGCAGCTCAGTTGCATAGGTCAATAAGAACATCTTTTAAAACCTGACACAGTCAAGCCTGTAGAGGGCACTACTATACCTTTCCTACACTCAAAGGTGTACTCGTTCTACATCTTATCTCAGCTTGCCAGTTCTGGAATTTAATATTAATTGGGTGGAACAGGCAACCCCGAGAAATTCAAGATGACAATTTTGGCAATTGACAACTTGGAATTGCTTCTCCCCCCCCCCACCTGGCATTTCCCAGAAGACCTAAATCAGCTCCGGCTAAGTTTTAAGGCAGCAACAGAGAACCTGCGTCTCTCAAATTGCTGTCGAATTACAACTCCCATCATGCCTGACTACTGGCTATGCTGCCCAGGACTCATGGGAATTGGAGTTTGAGAACACCTGGAAGACCCCATCATGTTCCAACACAAAAAGAAAAAGGCCACATCACACAATATATTAATGGCAAAAAAAAGACCATGATGGCCAGTGGGTTATGTTACCAGTTTTCTGAGGACCAACGATGAGAAACTTGGGAAGCCGGTCACATGTCTTCTCTTTGGACCAGATGTCTTTATGCCGCTTGTCATCACAAGGGTTCTACATCAATTAAAAAATCACACATGAGATAATGTGGGGAATAATTACATCAGGCCTGATAGAAGTACGTTCGTGTTTACCCCAGGCACAATCACTCTGGTCTACAGCACATTAAGAGCTTGGCTGGCATATGTTGGCATCAGCGCTCTATTCTAGATGAAATGGTCATTTGTTGGTCAAAGGTTTTGTGGCAGTCTCCTGAAGGAGTTAACTGGGTGGGAGTATCAGCAAGCAAATGAAGAAATGTCCGAGGAAAGAGGGGAAATAAAATCACAACTGCAAGTACGACACTATTCAATCTGTTGGAAATATTTAGCCATGCATTTTCACCACAACTGGGGAGACCTGGAAGTTTAAAAAACTGGGCCTAAAATTCTGACAAAGGTATCCCAATTCTGTTCAGAAAAACCATACAGCATTTTAGATCCCAGAACCACCACTAGTTCATACTTTGCGTATTCCTCACTTAAGACCCAATAGGAGAAAAACAAACGTCTCTCTTCTGTAGCAACCCATTCACATCCACTCTGCTCAGAAGCCCTTTATTTATATTAAACTTACAGCTGCAGGCTGGTTGAAGGGAAATTGTCCTGGAATCTCACCTGCCACAGAGGGTTCTTTTCCTGTGAAAATATTTCAAAATACTTTTTGGCCAGCTGGATGGGCGGCAGAGTCTGAAGACGGAGGTTGGTCCAGCACTGCACAAATTTGACGAGGCTTTCGAAAGTGTAGAGCCCAAGGCGATCGTTTCCATAATTGGACAAGTGGGTCATGAAGATGCTGATCTACAAACAAAGAAGGAAATGAGGGCATTTGTTAGTGTCGGAAGATTGATATCACTTGGAAAATTCTATCTGCTTTCCACTCTTGTTCTGCAGGGGCAGCATTGGCCAATGAGCATCTTACACACACTCGGCAGTTGCTCTCGTGTGAAAAATGAAAACAACCCATTGCTCCAAATCCATAGTTCCATTGTTGACACTATTCAGGTCCCTTGTGCAGGTTCTCTGGATACTCAGCTGTACTTTGGTTCTTTAATTATCATTATTCATTTGATTTACTTATAACCTGCCTTTCTATAATAAATAAATAAATAAATGCCCAGGTGGCTAACTACAATAAAATCCACAATACAATAATGATGCAATCCAGATGGATTAAAAAGTTTCATTTGAAATCACTGTTTCCAAAGCGTTGCATTCAGCTGGGCAGGACTACAAAGCATCTGCATTTAAAGATTGCATGCAATCTGGGTTCTTTCTTTTCCTCAGGAATCCTGCAAATGGCCTTTTACATGCAACATAATATCACTTCCCAGGGACAATTAATGGTTCAGCAAGCTTCCACAACAGACAAACCAGGTGGCTGCTAAACTCAAAGAAGCCTGTCTGAGGACATAACTTTAATCTTACATTGGCTGCCACAAAGTCCTTGGGTGCCGCCAAACTTGGGGGGGTGGGTTGCTCTTTTGAGGCTTGAAACGTCTGTTTTGTAAGGTGTAGTGCATTAGCACTTGTGGTCAGTCATAATTCTATTTTTTTAGCCAGATTGGATTCCAAGAAAGACTTTAGTGATACCAGGTGCTCATGATCAGACTCAGTCTCTGCAAACTAATGTGGCTCCTAAGCAGATATGCGGTTAAATGAAGACAAAGAACCTTCCTTTTAAACACACCACCTCTTACCTGGCTAAAGAAACCAGGTGTTTGCAACAATCTGTGCCTAAGTGACAGTCACCAGATAACAACACCTGTTAACTCTTTAATTAAGAAGTCTGGTGTGGGAAGAACAGATACCTCATCTGTAACGCTTCCCAGAGAAGCTGGCCCCTAGTAAAACAACATTTAACAAGTGAGGAAATTGGATAGGGGAGAGGGAGGAGAATTAACAAGGTCATGTATTCAGTTTGATTACACAGTGACTGATTTTCTGGCAGGCAGGCCTTGTCCGGCACTAACCAGATCAAGTACATCATTACAAGGAGAACCCCAATATGTCTTTCCCCCTGGTTTCCAGTTTTCCCATCAAATGTGACCATCTTAATATAGAATTTCAAATAAGTTTTGGGAACTAGCAGCAAAAGCTTTCCTGCACTTGGAGGAGGCTGGTGTGAATGTGAGGCATGGTCTGCTGCCAGATGCTTCCTTTCCAAGTTCTGACCTTTCAGGGCTGGGGTGATTTTGACACCCAAGAGCACACAGCACACCAAGAGGCTGACCTGGAGGCTCCATGCAAACCATCAAAAGAAGAGCACCCAACTCGCAATGGCAGCATTTCCATCCAAGTGCTAAAATACAGACAAGTAGCTTCCAGGAGAAAAAGAATTACTAAAATATTATGAGGCTGGAGGGGTAATGCACCAGCTTCTCATGGAGGGCCTCTGGGATTCTAGCAGTTCTGGCTAAATGCCTCACATCTAGAGGGAGAGATATCCCAAGTTTGTTGCTTTATCATGTTCACTAACACATTTGGGAGAGGAGTTGATTTTCTGAATCTCTGGGCTTGGGACAGGAGATTGGTCTTCACATTAACACCACTGCCTCTCAGAAGTGAGCCTGAGTGATTTCAAGATCTGGATTACTCTAGGCCAGGGAATACTCTAGGCCAGAGGAAACTTGGTGGCCTTTGAATTGACTACAACTCACATGAGCCTCAGGCAGCATGTTCAATGGTCAAGGATGATGGAACCTGTAATCCAACATCTGAAAGAGGGGCGTAGCCAGGATGAAAATTAGGGGGGCAGGGGGGCAAGGGGGGGCCAAGGGGAGGGGGGAGGGGCCACAGCGGGGCAAGGAAAGCTCCCTTCTCCCTTGCCAGCTTTCCCTCCACCCGCCCCGGCGATCGCGGAGGGGGAGGAGGGGTTCGGGGCAGCCCGATTTCGAACGGCAGGGGCGAGGGGGCGCCAGGATCAGCCCAAAATCGGGCTGCTCCGACTCCTTCCTCCCCCTCCGCGATCGGCAGGGGTGAGGGGGGCGCCAGGATCAGCCCGAAATCGGGCAGCTCCGATTTCCCCTCCTCCCCCTCTGCGATCGCCGGGGCGGGTGGAGGGAAGGCTCCAGAGCCGTGCAAAGCGGTTGCCTGGCTTTCCCTCCGCCCGCCCCACAGCCAGCAAGGGAGAAGGGAGACGTCCCTTCTCCCTGGCCGGCTGTGGGGCGGGTGGAGGGAAAGCCCCAGAGCCGCACAAAGCGGTTGCCTGGCTTTCCCTCCGCCGGCCAGCGGCCCTGCTTCTAGGGGGGGCAATTGCCCCCTCCTGCCCCCCCTGCCTACACCCATGATCTGAAACTGTTTTAAAGGACTCCCTAGGGTGGGCTGATCCACAAACCATTGGTCGTGGGGCCTCTTGGCAATGCTGTACTTTTATTCATGCACAAACTGCTGAGCTCATTGGCACCTAGTGCCATATGGGGAAAAATATGGGCCCGGATTCAATTATCTCTGATCGCCAGCGAGGGTCGTTGCAAGAATAATGGTTGCACAATATGGAATCTTAATACTATAGTTGCGCTAGCAGAAGTTTGTTGGGTGACCAGTTGTGCAACATGGAGTATTGTATCTGTTGTGCCACCAGCTACAAGAACTATGCTGGCTCTGTGCCCTTCTCTTGTGCATGTCATTGCTAAGGGACTTTCAATTCAGTGTGAAGATAAATTCCCCTCTTTTTGTCTCTAACCCTAGTTACATAGTGCCCTTCAGCTCTTTATATTGGACAAACAGGCCAAACCCTATGCCAAAGGATAAATGGACATAAATCTGACATTAGGAATCACAAGACAGAGAAACCAGTAGGAGAACACTTCAATCTCCCAGTACATTCTATACAAGATCTCAAAGTAGTTGTCTTATTACAAAAGAATTTCAGAAATAGACTGGAAAGAGAACTTATTACCAAGCTTAAAACCATGGAGAGACCTGGTCTGAATAAAGACATTGGATTCTTATCTCATTATACATGATAAAGCTATATTTAGCCATCTCATCCCTTGCTTTTTCTTGTAAGACCAATTGCAGTAGTTAACAGTCGTCAACAGCTATCAGTCAGTCAATCACCCATTCCCACCACCCTTTTAAGTAATACCCCTCCCCACCCTCTGACTATATATAAGCGTCTGGTGACTTCTGTTTCAGTGTATCTGAAGAAGTGTGCATGCACACAAAAGCTCATACCAATGACAAACTTAGTTGGTCTCTAAGGTGCTGCTGGAAGGATTTTTAAAATTTTGTTTTGACTACGTCAGACCAACACGGCTACCTACCTGTACCTAGCTACATAATCACGCTCCATTCTACACGCTCCATTCATTTTGGATGAAGCAGCTTTGGCAAATGACTTGGGCTCCTTGGAATCTGAGCCACTCAGCTGAATTGGAGCTGCTATCCAGACTAACCTTGTTAACTACTTTTGAATGGTGTTTGGCACATAAGCAGTATATTAATTAATTACAGTAATTATAATGATAAATCATTCTTTCTCTCTTAATATATAGAGTTTGAACCAGGCTTGTTTTGATTGTCTAAAAGCCATGATGTAACTACTGCGGTCCCGCCAGTGCTACCGTTCCATACCTTCCCAAACTAGTGACTTAGAATGGCAACTGTTGTCTACCTATCATCTGACGACGACATCCGACAACCATTCAGACTAGTTACCAACACAAAAGTCTGATCTTATTCCCCAAGATCCTGCCTCCACCTCATCTAAGCAGCCACGACTATTAAAAAAACCCAAGTGTGAAAGGGTAGCAATCAGAAATTAAAACAGCAAGCTGAAAATAGAGCAGCAATAAGCCTGGTGCAGAAGGAACTGGAGGGGTCAAGTGGGAGGTGTGCAACTCTATAGCTTCAGGGAAACGCAAGCAAATATATGCAATGACTGCCTTTTCTGGGAGCAGAAAGCTGCATTCATTTGCTGACATCATGGTTTTGCTGGCTAGTCAGGAGATCAAACATCCTGTGTTTATACTGCAGAGTTAAACATACATATGCACACACACACTCCAACTCTTGCATTTCTGCATATACTCACAGGGATTCAAACATCTGTTATGGATCAGTGAGGAGAGGCTGTTTGGAGCTCTTTATTTTAGGTGGGACATCTTTATCAGTTAAAGTGGAAGGACTGAGAGTTTTAAGTCAGTTGGCAACCAAAGCAATTGGTTCATGGACCGGATTGTTGATGAAATGGGAGAGCAAACCAATGCCAACAACTAGGGAGTAGGATGAGTTGGGACACAGGTCATGCTTTTTGGTATTTGGTGTAAAGTAAACCATAAAGAAGGCTGATCGCCGAAGAATTGTTTTGACTAAGAATTGTTTTGACCGAAGAATTGATGCTTTTGAATTATGGTGCTGGAGGAGACTCTTGAGAGTCCCATGGACTGCAAGAAGATCAAACCTACCCATTCTTAAGGAAATCAGCCCTGAGTGCTCACTGGAAGGACAGATCGTGAAGCTGAGGCTACAATACTTTGGCCACCTCATGAGAAGAGAAGAATCCTTGGAAAAGACCCTGATGTTGGGAAAGATGGAGGGCACTAGGAGAAGGGGACGACAGAGGACGAGATGGTTGGGCAGTGTTCTCGAAGCTACGAACATGAGTTTGACCAAACTGCGGGAGGCAGTGGAAGACAGGAGTGCCTGGTGTGCTATGGTACATGGGGTCACGAAGAGTCGGACACGACTAAACGACTAAACAACAACAAACTGCTCACTGACTTGTTTTCACAGAAACATCAGGCTGGGAGGAGGTATTGGAGACTGTAATACATTTTGTCCTCTTGCCAAGTGTAGCTAGCTGGGAACACCAGCAATCCTCTTTCAGAGATGACATTATAGAATCATAAAATTGTGGGGTTGGGTGGGACCCTGAGAGTCATCTAGTCCAACCTACTGCAATGCAGGAATCTCATCTAAAGCATCCTGCCAAGCCACAGAGTGCTCAGCAGTGTCAGGGATTTTCTCGAAAAAAATGAATTAGAAAGTTTTATTTAAAATGTTCTGGGAAGTTTTCTAAATTGATTGGGATCTGATACAGCAATTTTATTTCACACACACACACACACCAGAAATGTACCCTGTGTTAATTTTACATGCTGTAAAGTATTTGAGATGAAACATTCATCTAGAAAAGAATCAATATGAAAACCACAATGTGGTTTGAGTGTTAATATTTAAACAAATACAAAGCTTAACTTAGAAATAATCGTTATTGGAATATTTGCCACTATTCTAAAACATGGCAATTTGATAGCCATGAACTGCCCTGACATTTGAGTGGGGGATAAAAGCACTGAATATGCTAATTTTAGCATACCCAAAGAGCTGTGCATTAGAATAAAGATCTTTCCCATATATGTATGCAGTGCCCACATCTGAAATACGAAAGGAGGGAAAGTGTGGGATAACCAACATGCTCAAGTCTAATTAATGCATAATGAATGGATACAATTGTAGTTGACATGGGAAGTATCCAGTTCATGCACCAGAGGTGGTTTTAGGGTAGCACAACTGGTACAAGCTCCCTGGGCACTGAGCTGCAGGGGGCACCACAACCATGATGGAGGACAGAGCGTGACAGGCAGAGGGTGTACAGGGCGCTGCTGAAATTTGAGACACCAAAGCCTGCCACTCAGTCACTGCATGGGGGCAGGGAGGAATCATGCTTGCTGGGCTCATCTCTAATCTCTAGGCACCTGCTGTACCTTACCTGCCACCACCATTAATCCCTGTACACATAGAGCAAAAGGTTCAGACCAGCTTCCCGCAGACAGATCTAAATACTGAATACTTGGAGGGCAGGGACAGAGCAAGTGATTGGCAGCCCTGTTTCCCCTCCAGGCTTTGGGTCTAAGAATGTAGGCTACCCTTGAGAAGAAGGTTTATCCCTAGGAAGAACCTCCGTCACATTTCTGTCATCCCTGAAGCATTTTCAGTAGGTTCCTGGGTGGCAAAACTGTTCGGCCAATTTTTCTCACAAATGCTTCCCTTCACTTTTCTGCCCAACTTTTGCCAGCTGTTTTCTTTTCCTGTGCTCTCTGATGTAGGGTAGAAAAAAAATAAAATTTCATTGTTGGCATTTGTCAGTCTCTGGAGACAGCCCGGTGACAATTAGGCCTCAAGACTGCTGCCTGTGTTTAGCGTATGTACAGACTGTATTTCCAACTACTTTTGCCCATCCTTCACCTCGTGAAGCACACAGGTAATCACAAACATTGCCCCCCCCCCCCATGCTGCAGCACTTACTGGGTTCAGGAGCACTGTCAGAAAGAGTTCACCACCGCGAATGCTTTTGTCCAGCTCCTTGGAGCCACCAGGATACTCATTATAAAATATGGTGTGAGTGAAAAGACCACAAGTCTGTCGAGGCAACACCTGGGTGAGCCGGGGGAGAGGAAAATTAGAGATGGCCATGGATTATCGCTGTGAATTTTAACATGCAGCCAACAGTGGGAACATGCAGCCAAAGGAGAAGGCAATTCCACTGGGGTTAGATGGTGTCAACATCATATTCTGCTATCATTCCCAACTGCCATTTTCAGTCCCACTCCAAAAAGATAGTAAGAAAAAACACACCACTTGGTGTTCTGCAGCTACTCAGCATATTTAGTCCTTGTGAGGCTGTTCTGAGGTTTCCTTCCCAAGAAATTTTCCTAAACCTTTTCTTGCACTTCCACAAACCCCATGGCTCTCCTAAGCATGCCGAGAGCACCATCCATGCACAAGAGGCAGCTCTTTTGGCTATGTGAGGACTGGCACTCAAGGGAACTGAGTCCTTTATTAATACGTAATGTAAAGTTAAAGGCGTGAATCAATCCAGCCTCTCCTGCTCAGCTGCCCAACAGCGACACAACTGTTGGAGCAGTTGCATGGCTTCACTTGGAAGGTCTTCTGTCTCAGATCCTACATACTGGGAATTCTACACTGGTCTTAATGATTGCTACAAAGAACTGACTTTCATTCAAATTTATGAAGGGTGTCTAACCACAGTGGCTATGTTCTGCCTCCACTGTTGGACAGTATGCCTCAGGATTCTAGTTGATGGGGATCACAAGTGGAGAGTACTGTTGTATTCATGCCCTGCTTGCAAGCCTCCTAGAGGCATCGTTGGTCACTGTGAGAACAGGACTCTGGACTGCACGGACCTTGGTAAAATCCAGCAGGACTCTTTCTTGTGTTCCCTTTGCTTTCGTGTTTGAGAGTTTCAGGGAAGATTAGCATTCAAAATGCAGGGATGAGTACCCAATAAGCTAGTGGCCATGTTTCTCCTCCAGATAATCAACAGGGGCTTCATTGTCTCACCATGATTCCATTATGGATGAAGCCCCGCCGGTACCGTGCAGGCCGAAGGTGTGGGTATTCCTCTGTGCTGGTCACCTGGATGCCCCAGACAGCTTTCCATGCCTCGTAGAGCTGTGCATGGACAGGGTAAACCCCTGAGTGGTGGGGGGCTACTGCATAGCCCAGGTCTGTGGGGATCCCATGCTCCTGGAAGAAGAACACAAATGGTAAGAACCCTCTGTTCCCTGTATTGGTAGCAGTTTGCTGGATGGAAGGAAGGCAGAAATCTCAAAACAAAAAGTAAATAAGTGAGTTAGTAAATTGGAACTTGGGTCTGGGGTATATGACATAACACATTTATACTAGGTTTGTAAACAGCCAATTCCCTGTGAAGAGTAAAACATTGCCTCTAGGCAACAATGCATGGATAAAATTAAAGAAAACTTGGCAGAATATTGTTGAGGTGGCAATATTTGGATCAGTGGGGTCAAACTTCTCACAGACTGGAACATCCCCAGTTGAATTTGCTCCTTACCAAAGCAAACTGCTTGTTGAGTTTCATTTGCTCGGCTAGCACAGTGACGTTGTGAAAGAGATGTGGCTGCATGTGACTCCACATGTGTGGGAACCACCAGAACTCCTTCCTATGCTTTAGCAACATGTCATCCCCTTCATCTTCCTCATCAGTACCTAGAAAGAAGGGGGAGGGAAGGAAGGAAGGAAGGAAGGAAGGAAGGAAGGAAGGAAGGAAGGAAGGAAGGAAGGAAGGAAGGAAGGAAGGAAGGAAGGAGTGGTCAATTGTCAGTCATCACAGACACTAAACAGCCAAACCAGAAAAGACAACATTTCATTTGCATGAATGGCTTTTAAAAGCAGACAGCAGGCACCAGTTTCCCATCCACACCAGGGAAATGATTCGGATAGCTGAGGGGCATTAACCCTTTGCCCCATGCTGATCCAAATTAGCCCCCTGCTTCCACACCTGCTATCTTCCCTGGCATAAAAAGCTCCCATTTGCTCCATTGTGCTGAAAGCACCCAAGAGCTGTCAGAACACCACTTGGATCCAGTAGTTCCCCAAATCAAAGAATTCAAATAGAGGTTCAAATCTGAATTCAAATTCAAATTCTGTAGAGGTTACATGTCCCTGTAAGCCAGATACTTATCTGTCCTGGACAAAAAAATTGCAGTGAGGCCCAGAGGGTTAACAAACCTTCTTTTACTTGATACCAGGATCCTGATCCAGATCAGACTTTACACAGCTGCTGACTGTGTGGATGGCATCTAACTAAGAAATATGAAAAGATACAGGTGAAAAGAACAAAGGCAGCTTACCAGTGTGGTAGAATTTCCCAGAAAATCCCAGGTTGAAAGTAAAATTGGGAACTAAAGTCCTCAACTTGTTCTGAGTGTTCATTAGAGCCTGAAAAATAAGAGGGGGGGAGGAGGGGAAGAGAAGGAGACAGAAACTTGAAAACAGATTCTTAATCAGATTTTTCAACAAGAAGGGCACTTCCATACAAAGCCTACATGCTGGCAGCAATGCACAAGCATCCTCAAACATTGGTTTTTTAAAGGCTGATCCTTGTCTTTGGCAAGCATGTCCAGGAGAGCACAGCACCACACACCAACCCTGTTCCGGTCTTGCCCTCGGGTTCTGTTTTTGAGGAGAAGATAGTGCATACCGTAGCTTTCTTCAGATATGGCAAACCCTAAGCTAGATCAACTAATCCACAAAATGTTTAGGTTGGCCAGCTGGACCATAGGCTTCCGCCTCAGTTTTTAAAATGTTGTCTAGGGAACCAGAGTTGAATGTGATGACCTGCTATTGTTATTTACATAGTAACCCATGTTTGTCTACCTTTAATTTTCTGCAAAGTCAAAAATAAAGCAGTGGCCAATTTAACTACCAAAGCATATCCTCTATGCCTTCTTTATGGCTGTATCCTGCAAATAAAAGTCCCATCTTTCAATAAAGATATGCACCTGTTGCCCATTAATAACTATTTTATAACTGGTCAATTTTCAAAAAAATCCATACAATTCAGAAGTGGTTTACATTGTAAAATTTGAATTGTAGTCATATATAAATCAAATATATTTTCTGTAGCTTAGAAATAGTGCCAGTTTCCTTTTGATCACATTCTTCCCCAACGCTTTTCCTTACGTAATGTGTTTTTTACTTGGTTATTACTGAGATTCGTAAGTCACTCTGGGATCCGTTTTTGGTAGAAAAGTGGGATGAAAATGAAATGAAATGAAACAAATTAGCTTATGGAGCAAATGCCTTCTTCCAGTTGGTTGCTATGCACATTTTAGCAGCTATAAGTACGCTCACAATAATATTACACACAGAGTCATTAACCAAGTCTTTATGGTAGCACAGAAATATTATTTTAGGAACAGGTAGGTAGCCATGTTGGTCTGCTGTAGTCGAAACAAAACAAAAAAAATTCATTCCAGTAGCACCTTAGAGACCAAGTTTGTTATTGGTATGAGCTTTCATGTGCTGAGATTTATTAGTAGATTCAGATTCATTTATTTGTATCTAGTCAACAGACCACTATAAGACAAAGGTTTAACAGTATGAAAGCAACACAAGAACTTTACTTTTCAAAATTAAATAACAGAAACGATTACTCCCTGAAATAGTGTTAGTCACATCCTGCTACTTGGAGGAGGGCCCATGCTGGAGATATGGGGATGCCCAAATAATGCCTATGCTTGGGAGAGTTATATTTCCCCACAGCCCTCACCACCTCTTTAATAATAATAATAATAATAATAATAATAATAATAATAATTCATGGATCAATGTCTTGTTGTGGCGAAGGGGCTTGAATAACTCAGAGAAGCTATGAGCTATGCCATGCAGGGCCACCCAAGATGGACAGGTCATAGTGGAGAGTTTTGACTAAACGTGATCCACCTGGAGAAGGAACTGGCAAGCCACTCCAGTATCCCTGCCAAGAAAACTCCATGGACAAAGACAACAGGCATATAAAAGTTATGACGCTGGAAGATGAGCCCCTCAGATCGGAAGGCGTCCAACATGCTACTGAGGAAGAGCAGAGGACAAGTACAAGTATATTCAGAGCTGATGAAGCGGCTGGGCCAAAGCCGAAAGGACGCTCACTTGCGGATATGCCTGGAAGCGAAAGGAAAGTCCGATGCTGTAAAGAAAAATATTGCATAGGAACCTGGAATGTAAGAACCATGAATGGAGGTAAGCTGGATGTGGTCAAAAATGATATGACAAGAATAAATATCGACATCCTGGGCATCAGTGAACTAAAATGGAAGGGAATGGGCGAATTCAGTTCGGGTGACTATCATATCTACTACTGTGGGCAAGAATCCCTTAGAAGAAATGGAGTGGCCCTCATAGTCAACAAAAGAGTGGCAAAAGCTGTAATGGGATGCAATCTCAAAAAATGACAGAATGATCTCGATATGAATCCAAGGCAGACCTTTTGACATCACAGTAATCCAAGTTTATGCACCAACTACCGGTGCTGAAGAAAGTGAAATTGACCAATTCTATGAAGACCTACAACACCTTCTAGAAATGACACCAAAGAAGGATGTTCTTCTCATTACAGGGGATTGGAATGCTAAAGTAGGGAATCAAGAGATAAAAGGAACAACTGGCAAGTTTGGCCTTGGAGTTCAAAATGAAGCAGGGCAAAGGCTAATAGAGTTCTGTCAAGAGAACAAGCTGGTCATCACAAACACTCTCTTCCAACAACACAAGAGACGACTCTACACATGGATATCACCAAATGGGCAGCATCGAAATCAGATTGATTATATTCTCTGCAGCCAAAGATGGAGAAGCTCTATACAGTCAGCAAAAACAAGACCTGGAGCTGACTGTAACTCAGATCATCAGCTTCTTATAGCAAAATTCCAGCTTAAACTGAAGAAAGTAGGAAAAACCACTGGGCCAGTAAGATACAATCTGAATCAAATCCCTTATGAATACACAGTGGAAGTGAGGAACAGGTTTAAGGATTTAGATTTGGTGGACAGAGTGCCTGAAGAACTATGGATGGAGGCTCGTAACATTATACAGGAGGCAGCAACGAAAACCATCCCAAGGAAAAGGAAATGCAAGAAAGCAAAATGGCTGTCCAACGAGGCCTTACAAATAGCGGAGGAGAGGAGGCAAGCAAAATGCAAGGGAGATAGGGAAAGATACAGGAAACTGAATGCAGATTTCCAAAAAACAGCAAGGAGAGACAAGAGGGTCTTCTTAAATGAGCAATGCAAAGAAATAGAGGAAAACAATAGAATGGGGAAAACCAGAGATCTGTTCAAGAAAATTGGAGATATGAAAGGAACATTTCGTACAAAGATTACCATAATCAAGGACAAAAGTGGTAAGGACCTAACAGAAGCAGAAGACATAAAGAAGAGGTGGCAAGAATACACAGAGGAATTATACCAGAAAGATATGGAGGTCTCGTACACCCCAGGTAGTGTGGTTGCTGACCTTGAGCCAGACATCTTGGAGAGTGAAGTCAAATGGGCCTTAGAAAGCACTGCTAATAACAAGGCCAGTGGAAGTGATGATATTCCAGCTGAACTACAGTATTTAAAATTTTAAAAGATGATGCTGTTAAGGTGCTACACCCAATATGCCAGCAAGTTTGCTCAGCAATGGCCAGAGGATTGGAGAAGATCAGTCTACATCCCAATTCCAAAGAAGGGCAGTGCCAAAGAATGCTCCAACTACCGCACAATTGCGCTCATTTCACACGCTAGCAAGGTTATGCTTAAAATTCTACAAGGCAGGCTTAGGCAGTATGTGGACCGAGAACTCCCAGAAGTGCAAGCTGGATTTCGAAAGGGCAGAGGAACCAGAGACCAAATAGCAAACATGCGCTGGATTATGGAGAAAGCTAGAGAGTTCCAGAAAAATGTCTACTTCTGCTTCATCGACTATGCAAAAGCCTTTGACTGTGTCGACCACAGCAAACTATGGCAAGTTCTTAAAGAAATGGGAGTGCCTGATCACCTCATCTGTCTCCTGAGAAATCTCTATGTGGGACAGGAAGCTACAGTTAGAACTGGATATGGAGCAACTGATTGGTTCAAAATTGGGAAAGGAGTACGATAAGGTTGTATATTGTCTCCCTGCTTATTTAACTTATATGCAGAATTCATCATGCGAAAGGCTGGACTAGATGAATCCCAAGCCGGAATTAAGATTGCCGGAAGAAATATCAACAACCTCAGATATGCAGATGACACAACCTTGATGGCAGAAAGCGAGGAGGAATTAAAGAACTAAGATCATGGCCACTGGTCCCATCACCTCCTGGCAAATAGAAGGGGAAGAAATGGAGGCAGTGAGAGATTTTACTTTCTTGGGCTCCTTGATCACTGCAGATGGTGACAGCAGTCACGAAATTAAAAGACGCCTGCTTCTTCGGAGAAAAGCAATGACAAACCTAGACAGCATCTTAAAAAGCAGAGACATCACCTTGCCGACAAAGGTCCGTATAGTTAAAGCTATGGTTTTCCCAGTAGTGATGTATGGAAGTGAGAGCTGGACCATCAAGAAGGCTGATCGCCGAAGAATTGATGCTTTTGAATTATGGTGCTGGAGGAGACTCTTGAGAGTCCCATGGACTGCAAGAAGATCAAACCTATCCATTCTGAAGGAAATCAGCCCTGAGTGCTCCCTGGAAGGACAGATCGTGAAGCTGAGGCTCCAATACTTTGGCCACCTCATGAGAAGAGAGGAATCCTTGGAAAAGACCTTGATGTTGGGAAAGATGGAGGGCACTAGGAGAAGGGGACGACAGAGGACAAGATGGTTGGACAGTGTTCTCGAAGCTACGAACATGAGTTTGACCAAACTGCGGGAGGCAGTGCAAGACCGGAGTGCCTGGCGTGCTATGGTCCATGGGGTCACGAAGAGTCGGACACGACTAAACGACTAAACAACAACAACAAATAATAATAATAATAATAATTGTATCATCTGAAGATCTGAGGGCAGTTCACAACAGAAAGATAACAAAATAAGAATGCCTGAACCATTTACAAGGTTTTCTAGTGTGTCTAAGCTATAATCCCCTCATAATGATACCTGATAATTGTTTCATTTTACATTTACAAGTTTGCAGAACATGGACATGTCTTAAGAGAAACTTAATTTTATTGACTTAAATAATTTTGGACTGCTCTTCAGCCAAAATGAAAAAGAAGTGAAGCAACCTTTTGTCATTTCTTGGAAGACTGTTAAGCCATCTAATCAAGAGTTCTGGAGAACTTGAAAGCTTGTGCACTATTGTGCAATACGTTGGTTGGCCTACTAAATGTATTGCCATAACAACAGATTGCCGAACGACACATTTTTATATTACGTAAACCTGAAAAATTAAACTTTGTTCCTTTTAAAGGGTACTTTACATTTACCCGATATAATTTCGACTGACTGAATGCTAGTCTAGCTTCTCTCTTGATCCTAGTTGCCCTGCTTTCGACAAGCTCCAGTTCATCGAAAGTTCTCCCCTTTGGATATGTAGCCTGAACATGCAAGGGGAAAATGTATGTTGGGGGCCTGGGATGCATGTGCCACTATCTTAATGCCCACCCCCACCCCAACACTCCCAGCCTTCACACACTTAGTACAAAGTTCAGATGTTTGGCCGAATGCCCTCTTGCAGTTTGAAGTTGTGAGTTATCAGTGTGTGGAGGCTTCTAAGAATATTTAGCTCAACATGCTTAGAAGCTTCCTTCAGACTTTCATGCTCAAGTGAGAAGATTGGGATTAGAGGGGTTGAGGCTGGCATGCTCAGTGATGTTGTAGAGTGGGACTGCTCCCCCCTTTTTGTCCTTGTCTACAATTATCCCATGAACCAGCTGAATGAAGCCTGCAGACCAGTTTGAGGACCATTGTCCTATCCTGCACAATGCACTTTCTTCTTAATTTCATGTGCTTCTGAGGAGGTAGGGACCACACATTTCTCCCCTATATGCCACATACTTTCACACATTCCCCATGCAAGTACAGAATCTATTATCCAGTGAATATAGTTATTTAATACATGACAAGTTTATAGTCTCCAGTAAAACTGCCCAAACCAAAATCTGGATGAGAATGCCATGTATGCCACTTGTAGGGCTAAGCAAAAACGGCAAGTGTGCAGAAAAATAAAGGTGCAAGCGCAGGCCTCGTTGGAAGTGACACCATCTCATTTCTAAGGGTGCTTCTTGGTGATCTGCAACTATAGGAGTTGCAAACCTGCCTGTTTCCACACCAGGACAAATACAACAAAATGCTGAAGCCTATCTTCCGCCCTAAAAGAAATGTTCCTGTTTAGGATTTCAGTCAGCCATTCCCTCCAAGCAAGATATTTCACTCTCCTCTCTATCCCACCAGTATTTCTTTTACTTTCCCAATTCATTTTCAATTCTGTTGCCCTGCTTTGACTGTTCTTTGGGGTGGGTGGGTGGGTGGGTGGGTGTGGATTGCCCCAACAGGGATTAATTCTCTCTCTCTCTTTTTGTACTAAGCAATTGATTCTCGGTGGCCCCATTTTGGCTACAGTCCTGTCAGCACTGGCCACCTGAGTTTACCATTATTGAGCAGACTCCAATTGCTGCGAAAGTTTGATGTGAAGATGAGTGAGAAAGAGATGACGCTAAGAGGCTTACCCTTTTGTGCACTGAGGGAGGTTTAAAGCCTTGCTTTGGGTTACTATGACAACATATCTGCCAGCTGATAAATCCTAAACAACCCTGTTCCTTGTGGCAGCTGCAACTGTATTGTTGGCAGCTAGTACCAACTAGCCCCCATTCTGATGTTTTCATCCTGGTGTTTTTAATGATTCCCCAAACCACAAGCACCCTCTGCAGGCTCACTGTTGACCTAAAAAAAATCAGTTGTAATATTAAAGTACCAAGAAGATTCACAATGCATAATCATTAACAAAGACAGAAAGGGAAGCGGGAAATATTCATATGTATATAATCTTCTATCTGTAGGCCACTCCACCTCTTCCCCAACATTCTACAATACTGAACACAAGTCTGCACCTATTAACATTTTATTTTATACCTTTCCCCAAACTGAAGTTTACCTGGTCCTTTTAACCACTCCAGTGTTGTAACCCCCTCACAAAATATCTGAATTGTACAAGATATATCAACAATAACATAAACACAGTGCCATGTGCTTTCTGCAGCCAGATTACTTAAATATCGTTGCTTACTACATTATCTTACAAAACAACTTTGCCTATGAAAAGATTAAAAATGCACACACACCCCTGTTTTCATATATATAAGTGTTTTGAATAAGTATTTTGTCCCATCCAGTTCAAGTGTATGTGTGTGTGGGGGGGGGGGACACCCTTAAGCCCTCTTACTAGCCACATCTACTCAGCTCATCATTAGGTCTGGTTGAATTGTTTCTTTTAACTACCTATAAAAATAGGAATAAATTTTACCAGGACATAATATCCAGTGCTTCCTGCTCTTACAGTAAAGGAGGAAGGATTACTGAGCAGAGAGGTTCCTCCTGCTATTCAACTTTGGTGTGAACATGAGAAGGGGGAAATACTAGTCCTAACACCACTTTGAGCACTGCTTGCATAGTCAAGGTCCTGTTGTTACCTGGCTGCTCATCAAATATTGGCCTGCCTTGTGCCTGAGAAATTGCACGTTACTGCATTATTCTGTGCACTCACAGGACAGAACACTTTGTCATTATTTGTGGGCATTATTTTATAAAAGTGCAGGATAATTACCCAAGCCACTGCCTTGCTATACCATTCTCAATCAGCCTTGCAAGCAGCGCATGTGCAATGTCACATGCTAGAAAATCTAGAATTATTTATGCCAAGCTTCCTCAAACTCAGCCCTCCAGATGTTTTGAGACTACAATTCCCATCATCCCTGACCACTGGTCCTGCTAGCTAGGGATCATGGGAGTTGTAGGACAAAAAACATCTGGAGGGCCGAGTTTGAGGAAGCCTGATTTATGTATTAGCACACAAATAGTATAAAGATTTACAAACCACTTGATGAAAAAGCTCTGCAAACAGTGCACAATGACAACTGCAGATAAAAACATACGGTAGTTAAAATCCAGAAACCAATTAGAAGACAAGTAAGTTTGGGACTTTTAAGAAAAAAGTGCATGATTGGTTGGCTATGCAGCTGCATTAACACATCCATTACTGTATTCCAGATGATGTGTAAAACATGCATTTTCTAGAAACAGAATTTGGTAGTGACAGCAAATCTTGGAAACATCTTGTTAAGAGAAAGACAGGCAACTTCCATTTTTGGGGGGGGGGGGTGTTCTTTGTGGCAGAGCTGACCATTTCCTACTTGAAAGTTCCCCAGGCGCTGGCTCAGGAGGAGCTCCAGTGGCAGGATCCTCACTCAGCACAAGCCCAGTTCTTCCCATGTTCTATACATCTGTTGCCTTGCAGCTTTCTAAGCTACAATAATCCTTTGCCAATTATTGACTAAGAAAGCCTTAAAAATAGATTGCAAAATTCTGCAAAACTAATTCATGCAAGCAAATTAAACATGCATGCTAAGTCTTTTTACATAGTTTGCACTGCTGATTTAAGCTGCTGTCCAATATGCAACACTAAAGAAAGATGCTTTCCCCAAAACAATTTTCATCACCAAGACACAATCTGAATCGGAGACAAGGCAGTAGGATCTATCATATTTAAACTTGATTAGGCATTTGGTTAGACTAACCTGAATCCCTTTTATGTAACTTGTCAGGAAAACACACCAGCTATTTTTTCACCGGGAAATTCCCCTCCACTTCTTTCTCCCTCTGAGAACTCAATAACAAACCCATGAAATTATTTCTTGCTTTTTTTTTAAAAAAAAGAAAACTCATTAACCTTTCCAGCTCTGCACCCACAGAGCCTCTTTTAAATGGATAAATCTGAGCTTTATCTGCTTTGCCTGAAATTTTGTTTCACTGATCTCAAATTATTGCTCCATTTCACTCTACTAAACCTCCAAACAAAATATATTTTAGAATGATCTGGTCTGAGGTTGTGTGTGTGTGTGTGTGTGTGTGTGTGTGTGTGTGTGTGTGTTTTGCAGTCACTTGAGAAACCTTATACTGTGTCTTCCTTCTGGGGCAAATAGAGGGCCGAAGATGTCTGATATAATTGCATCTGTGAAGCTGTGGGTCTGGTCCCTGGCTGGGAATCCAATCTCAGCTAGTTTGCAGAATGGAAGCCATATAAATACAGCACAAAATAAATAAAATGAGTAATGCAAGGAGGGTAAGCAATTTCCAGAAATAAACAGGGGTGTTGCTTGCTCGGCTTTGGGAGGGATTGTCCTGGTGTTTGGGTTTAAGTTCTACTGATAAACACAGGATTATAGATAGGATTTTCAGAGTCTGAAGTATGGTTATAGAGGCATGCCCTGACCATTTTCACAAAGGGACAAGTTATTATGAATTTCTGCCTTTCTTACTGTGTTCCTCTTAGGCCTGCTTCACACAATCATTTTTCCCTACATGGAGATTTAGATTAGGTTAGTATCCAGCAAGTTTGGAAAACTCAGCAATGGCCAGAGGATTGGAGAAGATCAGTCTACATCCCAATCCCAAAGAAGGGCAGTGCCAAAGAATGCTCCAACTACTGCACAATTGCACTCATTTCACACGCTAGCAAGGTTATGCTCAAAATTCTACAAGGCAGGTTTCACTAGTATGTGGACCGAGAACTCCTAGAAGTGCAAGCTGGATTTCGAAGGGGCAGAGGAACCAGAGACCAAATAGCAAACATGCGCTGGATTATGGAGAAAGCTAGAGAGTTCCAGAAAGACATATACTTCTGCTTCATCAACTATGCAAGAGCCTTTGACTGTGTCGACCACAGCAAACTACCGGTATGGCAAGTTCTTAAAGAAATGGGAGTGCTTGATCACCTCATCTGTCTCCTGAGAAATCTCTATGTGGGACAGGAAGCTACAGTTAGAACTGGATATGGAACAACTGACTGGTTCAAAATTGGGAAAGGAGTATGACAAGGTTGTATATTGTCTCCCTGCTTAATTAACTTATATGCAGAATTCATCATGCGAAAGGCTGGACTAGATGAATCCCAAACCGGAATTAAGATTGCCGGAAGAAATATCAACAACCTCAGATATGCAGATGACATAACCTAGATGGCAGAAAGTGAGGAGGAATTAAAGAACCTTTTAATCCATACCGTAATGGCTAGTAGATCTTAACCCCTATTTATATTTCATGACAGTATATGTTCCCCTGCCCCTAATCCAGACCACTGACTGCCATCGGCATGAAAATGCAGAAAATGCCCAACTTTACCTCTACATCCGACACCTTCATGCGTGTGCCCTCTTTGCCCACAAAGATATCATCGATGTCCACAAGGATGTAGCGATCAAGGGTCAGACATAGACGCTTTCCAGTCAGGTAAGCAATAGCGTCAACAAATATCAGCTTGTGAAGCCAGAAGTTGAGGTTATTACCAAAAAGGACCCGCTGGATGCCATCATGCAGACCAAGGTCCTGCACCACGGTAGCATGCAGAGCTCTGTGGGTGGTCAGATGAGGGATTGACTCTGAAGATTTGGTGCTGGCCATCAACACAGGTTCGTAGGTGGTGTGATTTGACTGGAACACTGTCCAGTCATCACCAGGCAGGGGGCCTTGCTCCACTTCATTAGCCTGAGTTACATACAACAGCGGGGCACTGGGATTGATGTGATAATCTCGCAACCCTAGATTGGAATGTAGGAAAAGGGGAAAGCCCTTGAGTTGAGCACTGAGCAAGCTGTTCTCATTTGCTTTGAAGAAGCCAATGATTCCCACTCCATATTCCACACAGTATTTGTCCAAGAGATCCCTGTTCCAGGTATCCAGGTTCACATATTTAAGGATATTCTCATAGATAATAAGAGCATAGCGGCCATGGTCTTTGTCTGTCAGAGTGGGCATGTCTCCCTTTCCAGGGGCGATCTCTGTCCTGTATTTAAACTGGCTAGATTCCAAGATAGCCACAATCTCCTGACCCAGTTGGGAATAGATGCTTTCCACAAAGACAAGCACCACAGGGTCTGTGCGTGAGTTGTCCACTGATTTCATAAGCCTCCAGCTTGCCTGGGGTTGAATAAGAACCCTGTGTTGGTTGCTACAATCGCTGAAGGGCAACGGAGGTGGTTCCTTTATTTTGGGGCTGTTGGTAACGTAGTAAGCCAGGAAGCACATGGAAATCAGGCTGAAAGCAATGAGCAGCAGGATCAATCTGTGGAGCTCCAGCTGTCGCACATGCCTCACTACTTTCCACAGATGAATCATGGTGAGGTGCGTGGCTTATCCCTTACTCAAGCTTGGCACCAACCAAGCTGCCTTCGGTGTCTCCAACGCCACCACCGGAAGAGCCAGTGGCAGCTCACAGAGAAGAAATGTGGGCTGCAGAGAGGGATAAAGCTTAAGCAAGCAGCTACAATACTAGATGCCCAGTGATCTGCCATTTATCTCAAGTGACCATGGCCTTCAAGTCCCATTGCTCCTCTGAGTGCTGCTGCCCTCCTCCTTCGCTTCTCCACTTGCTCAGAAGAGTCCTAGGAAGGTGGTGGGTCATGTGCAGTTCTGAATTCCTTGGCTTCAGATGCAAATTTCAGGCATCAGGGGTAGGGAAAGCATTCGAAACTGAAGAGCTGCCTCAGCTGGCTGACTTGCCCGTCACATGATAGTCACCGTTGACAGCAACCTGCAATTAAGAAAGAAATTACTTGTTAAGGGCAGGCAAACGGATGGGATTTGGGAAGAGGGCAGTAGGACAGTGTGCTTGCGGATTAGAATCACATCATTTTGCTTCTGATATACTCACTAACAAGTGGGATGGGAACTTTGTGGCCTTCAAGATGCTATTGAAATCCAACTCCCATCAGCCCTATTCAGCATGATCAATAGGTCAATGATGGGGGTTGTTGCCCAACAACAACTGGAGGACCACAGACTCCCCATTCCTGCCTGTAACAAAATGTTGCATGCGGGGGCACATCTGTTCAGGGTTCCAGCCAGCCTAGCATACCCTTTTCAGGGGATTTCATTCCATTTCTCCCTCTTTTCCTCTCTCCCTCTCCCATGACATTCTGTGACCACTGAGCATTCTCAGTTCAGACTCAGCTGTTTGGGGACCTCATCCCTGTTAAGGTTCTCCATCCTGAAGTTTCTCCCCCCCTTCTTATTTCTGGTGATTTTCCCTTCATGTGTCTCAGAAGCCTCATTTTGGGTATATAGCCATCATAACTTAGGATATGAAAAGTAAAGTGTCCTTGGCTCATAGTCCATCTCTACCACGAATCTGCAAGATTCAGCAGGTCAGTTATTGGCTCTTGATCTGGTATCACATTTACAGGGCTATGTGATGAGTCAGGCAAGAAAACAGATTAAAAGACTCTTGTCCCAGAGAAGAATTGGATTTCCCAAGCTGTTATTTAGCTACTGCATCTTTAGAATACTTTCTCATTCATGTTACCAACATGTAGATATTGCCTTCCAAAGTCTGCCACTATGAGTAGAGAAAAAAGAACCTATGGAATTTCATCACTCACTCAGCACTTTGCAATATTCAACATTTAAGGAGAAGTGCCAAGTTTGCATAGATTTTTCATTCTGAAAATGCAGGATTTGATTAATCCCACTTGGGCACAGGTAAATGGGTCTTGGGGGGAAACCCACGATAAACCCTTATTACTAGATTGATTTCCCCCTGAAATTGTTAAAATATGTATTGGTAGGAAAGGGTCTCTGTTAGACACAAGGAAAAAGAATAAGAATACAAACATTAAATTTAGGTCTATACTACTTAAAACTGCCCAGTGATTATGGTGCCAAATTTAATATCCCAATTCACAAGGATGTAAAGCACACAAAATGCTAGGTGAGATGAAAGGAAACCTAATAGGACGGGCTCAGGAACACAGGAAAAGAATATTTCAAGTGGCTACAGGCAGAAAAGTAACTTCAAACAAACCAACAACAAAAAAACAAACAAACAACATAGTGCTGCTCTGGAGAGTGGCCCTTAGCAAGAATAAATCCTTTTGCTCTCACATCATGTTTCCCCACCCTAACATGGCAGGGTGCAACATAACCATTTTAAACAGACTTGCAAACAGATTAGAGAGAGGAACCCTCCCAGCAACCAGAAACCCTCCCAGCAACCAGGTCGGGAGCTTTTCCTAAGGGAAGAGAGGTGTTTTTCAGGCCATCTACATACCATACATAAATGACTAGTGTTACATAGAAATTTAATAAATAAGTAATAAAACAGTGGGTGGTGGTGGTGGGGTTATTGTTTTGGTTTGCTACCATGTTATGTATTTTTTTGTTCTAATATTGTAACCACCCTGTGATCCTCAGATGAAGGACGATGGAAGAGGAAGAGGAAGAGGAAGAGGAATAATAATAATAATAATAATAATAATAATAATAATAATAATAATAATTTGTTAAGTATGGGTAGATAGGCAAGCATCTAAACATTTTATAGGCAAGTCAATTCTGTAGACTTACTTTCAAAGCTGATTTTGTTTTATTTTTTTAAGGAGAGGGATTCTTATTACCATCTACCTCAGGGGTCAGCAAACTTTTTCAGCAGGGGGCTGGTCCACTGTCCCTCAGACCTTGTGGGGGCCCCGGACTATATATTTTTTTGGGGGGGGGAATGAACAAATTCCTATGCCTCACAAATAACCCAGAGATGCATTTTAAATAAAAGGAGACATTATACTCATGTAAAAACATGCTGATTTCCGGACCGCCCGTGGGCCGGATTTAGAAGGCGATTGGGCCGCACGCAGCTCCCAGGCCTTAGTTTGGGGACCCCTGATCTACCTCATTTGTTTATCTAAGAGATATGGGTGCCTCGATTATGTGCAATGGAACTTTCCCTCCACAATGAACAAATGCAGCAAGACACCCCGTCACTGTTTGGGATCAGGGGGCAGATGTTCTAGATCAGGGGTTGTCAACCTGGTCCCTACAGCCCACTAGTGGGCGCCTCAGGATTCTAGGTGGGCGGTAGGAAAATTTTACCATCAAGAAAGATGCATTAGTGGGAAGTAGGTATAAAAAGGTTGACTACCCCTGTTCTAGATAAATATAAGCCCAAGCATTTATTCTTTTAGAAATTAAAATATAGCTGCTGTGCATAGCATTTATCTCACCTTAAAAAACCACTAAAAATAACGGTCTTGTACTTGACCAACAGAGAATAAATCTTCAACTAGAAGGACAATAATACACAATTTTTTCACAGAAAATAGTCTAAACCAGTTCAATAATAAACTCCACCATCTCATCATTCTCTTCAGCTTTGAGAGTGTTATGTCCCACTGACAATAATTTAACTCTGAGTTAAGTCTCGCAGGGATGAGTCTTTGTAAAAATAAAAATAGGAGCCAGAAGGCAGCATGGTGTGTGAGCAACAACATAATTGCAACGTTTTGGACCAAAGCTATCAAAGAAATTATGGTGAAGCTGAACTGCACTAAATACTATACAAGACACGGGGTGCTCATGGGAACAAAGTGTGTTTCTTTGCATCTTTCCTCTCAGTAGCAGTCCAGGAGGTGGCAAATGTTATCATCACCCCACCTTTTCTAGTGCTGAATGTTGTGTCTGGTTTACAAAGACTGGCACTGACACTACCTGCTAGTATCTGAATGCAAGGGCTCCCGCACGGCTCCTCGTCCCTTTCCGCAGCATGCAGGGATGGAGTGCCCAAACACTGGCTGAGTGGCATGCAGAAGCAAAGGTCCCTGTGGCACACCGGCGAGAGCCAGGAGAGTGCGCAAAACAAATGCACCATTTGAAGTCTCTGCAAAGCTCTTAACAAGCCTCTGTTTGTTACAAGCATGCAAGCATGAGCACACACACAAATTAAAGGCCTATATCAGATTGCTGCTCAAGAATCTGTCAGCTCTGATCTCTTTAACAAGGCCTCAGTGCCAGAGGGTATGCCAGCTGGCACAAGGTGCATGAAACACTTTTGGAACTGTGTCAGCATGGGCCCGGGGATGGGGGGAGGGAAGCAGAATGACATGGTGAAGGAGAGCACAGTGCCCAGCAACAATCTATATACCTATACAGTAATACCTCGGGTTACGAACGCGATCCGTTCCGAATCGCAGTTCGTAACCCGAATAGTTCGCAAACCGAGCGCGATGGGTGCCGCCATTTTGTGCATGCGCAAATCGCGCGATTTTCGCGCTTTGTGCATGCGCAAATCGCGCGATCACGCGCGCGCGGCTTATGCGCGCGGGGGGCAAAAACACTTCCGGGTTTGCGCAGTTCGTAACCTGAACTGTTCGCAAACCGAGGTGGTCGTAACCCGAGGTACGACTGTACTGCTAAACCCAGACAAGTTTCCCCTGCAAAGGATTACAGAACAGACAGCAAGCAGCTTGCTCGTAAAACAAAAGAAGTGACATTGCTCCATCTCACATAATTAAATCTACAGATGACCAGATACAGTATTTCATGTTGTCTATGGAGAAAATTGGCATCTCCGAGCAGTAGGGTGGCCAGAACGGCTTGAGCTCCAGTGGTACAAAGCAGGAAGTCTTAATGACAGTGGCAAGGACTGCAAATTGAGAAGGTGGAGTGTGTGTTATGGCCAGTTTTTGGAAGTGGGTTCTTCCTCTTCATCCATGAACCTCTCTGAGTGGCCTTGAGCGATTCATTACTGCAAGTCCATGTTGGCTGTTGTGAGCCACTTCAAGAAAACGCAGGGAGAAAATGTAATAAGCAAGCAATACTATCAGGTATGATCGGTAATCTCTGTTGTGTTAAGACTGCAGCTTCTGCCAGAAACCTCCCTCCCCCCAAGATATACTGTTTATAAATGCTTCCACTATCATACTGGGTAGTCATGGAAAAGGCACTTCAGTGCACTGCGTAAGCAGCCTCCTGCACCCGTGTATTCAAAAGCTGGTGGCCTCCCAGAAGCAAAAAGGGACTTCCAGAGCTTGGAAAGTAAGACTCCTGCAGAACTTCTTGTCCCTTTCCACAGCAAGCAAGAATGGAATTGGGTAAAACAGGCATCAATGTATACAAAAATGCTTAATGTACATAATTTAACCAGGCAGCAGTATCTGACACTGTGAGGGAAGCAAAGGAACTGTTTTTATGGCAGCCGGGGCAGGTTTAAGCTATATATTTATTCCTCTGACTCCTTTTTAGTAACACATCATTAAGCACTGCTCCCATAAAAACAAAGGCTTCTTTGAAATCTTTGCAGCAACTCATCTTCCTCCTCCTCCCTGGCTGTGTCATTATTAGAATTTACAATATGGGTGGCAATGGAGATAGTTTATGACCATGAAAATTCATAAGCTGCCTTTATTTGTAAAATGAACTCTAGGCAACTTGTGAACCAGATATAAAACAAAGTCAAGAGAGCATTGCCATTACAAAGCCACACTATAAGGAAGTGGTAACAAAACCAAATGAGAGGTAACCAAAACAAACCTTTATAGAAACAACCCAACCTCAATCAGTACCAAAAGCCTTATAGAAGAGCATGACTTCTCTAGAGTCAATTTACTCCAAATTAGGTACAATTAAAAAGCAGAAGAGAAGGACTAGAAATGCACGTCTTAGCCCTTGGTGAACCTTAGTTGATATGAGGGAGCTGACATGTCCCCACTCTCAACTACTGGTAGTCGTAGTTGTAGTCATAGTCGTAATAATAATAATAATAATAATAATAATAATAATAATAATAATAATAATAATAATAATGGAGCCCAATCAGGGCTGAGCCTATGTCAAGCACAACATACCAATAATAATGTCTTGCTGCTGAAAAGGGTTCTATGGAGAATATCTTTGTCTGAAGGGAAGGCTTTTTGCATACATTCTGCATGGTGGGAAAGTTTCCAGTTGGCTGGCAGCCCTGAAAAGGGGAGCTATAAAATGAGAAAGGGTGAGAGAAGCATTACTTTTCTGTAGACAGATGAACATCTCCACTCAATTTGCAGTGGCATACTGTAAAAGTATACCCCCTACTAGGCCTGAAGAAAGCACTGTTGTCTGAAACTCAGTCTGCATTTATTTTATTTGGGCAGCAAACATTGTATTATGGAGAGAAGTACGGTAACTAGTGTCATGTCTTCCAAGGCTACTTGGTTTAGATCTTGACAGGCGTGTATTCTCCAGGAGGATCATTCTGAAGTCTAAAGATAGCATGGAAGTTCTGCTCCTTTCCAGTATTATGTGTGTTGTTTGCAATAAATCAATGGATTCAACATTCTGTCTGTAACCTGGTACAAATACAACACCCCAATTGCCTAACCAAGGTGAAGAAACAAAAGCAGGCTACGCATTCGTGTACTCCCCCCATCCTCTTTTCTGCAGAAATTTACCCCTCCCTTCCATGGTTTGCTTCAATCATGATGTTGCTTTATATCTATATCAGTGTCGCTGTTTACATTGGTTTACACTGTAAAAAGGTAAGGGTAAAGGACCCCTGACAGTTAAGTCCAGTCGCAAACGACTCTGGGGTTGTGGCACTCATCTCACTTTACTGGCTGAGGGAGCCGGCGTTCGTCTGCAGACAGTTTTTCTGGGTCATGTGGCCAGCATGACTAAGCCGGAGTGGTACCTATTTATCTACTTGCACTTTTATGTGCTTTTGAACTGCTAGGTTGGAAGGAGTTGGGACCGAGCAACGGGAGCTCACCCCGTCGCGGGGATTCGAACCGCCGACCTTCCGATCGGCAAGCCCTAGGCTCTGTGGTTTAGACCACAGGGCCACCCCCATTCCCATCACTGTAAACCATGGCCAACTCAAATTAGATGCCTTAGTTCTGGTTATGGATAGTGGTGGAAACCTAACAAGTGTAAAAGCCATGGTCACAACTGATGCGGACTTGACACCACACTCCGATTAAATCGAACCATGGAAGGTAGAAATTTTGTGGTTCCTTCCCAGTGCAAAGGGTTACTAGGAGAAACCAATCTTACGTCCACATAGGACTTTTGTGTGGTTACACAAGTAAAAAGCTCTACTACCCTTCAAAGGCACATGGTGGAATACAAAAATAGTACAGTGGTACCTCAGTTTAAGAACAGTCCACTTTAAGAACGATTCAGTTTACAAACTCCGCAAAACCAAAAATAGTGTCCCGGTTTGAGAACTTTACCTTGGTCTAAGAACAGACTCTGAATGGTGGAAGGGCACTGGCGGCGGGAGGCCTCATTAGGGAAAGTGCGCCTTGGTTTAAGAATGGTTGTGGTTTAAAAACAGACTTCCGGAACAGATTTAAGTTTGTAAACCAAGGTACCACTGTAATGTGTTTGCATCCTGGCAGCAGAAGAAAAAAATCCCATCGTTTTGAATCTTCAAGAGCTCTATAAAAGAAGTGTCTCTATCCATCTACATATAGAATTACGTAGACAAACCTAACATTTAAGGCACATACACATTCTAATTGGAGTTGCTCACTGTCTGCCTAATAAACCGCAGACAGAATTAGTAAAATCTGAGATTTGTATCCTTCCTTCTAAAATATCAATCGTTGTTTCCTTTTAGAAACCATATTCTTCAGCATTCAGCAATTTTGGAGTCCACCTTAACTGACTGGAAGCAGCACAAGCAGGCAGAGTGCCAACTGCAGACGTTAGACTGAGAAAAGAGACCTCATGTCCTGACAATCAAAGTGCACAGAAAGGTCACTGCTCTAATTCGAGTGATGCAACACAGCTCTTCAAGGTCTAGTCATCCACAGTGGTAGGGACCTAAATGAACTAGGCATCTGCTTCAGACACGAGAACTTGAATCACCCAAGAGGACAAATATATGGATGCTTCTTAAAAGACACTATTAGGGATATGCAGTGGGTTGGTGGAATTCTATACCACTTTAAAATCAAAATCTTGTATTCAAAAGATCATATTTAAATTGATAGTGCAGGGGCTGCAACAAAATGCTGCAGCGTGGAATCTTCCTATTCAGGTTTCCAACCACTTCATTCCATTCTATCCCTACTCCTGCTATCAGTCAGCATTCCACAGTCACTGAGCATGCTCAGTCCTCATTTGGCTGCTTTGGATTTTTCTTCCTCAATAGTATTTATGCTCTAAATGTTGCTTCTCCCAAGCCTGCTGACACCTCCCTCATCAGGAAGGTGCCATTTTGACACTCATTTCTCAACCTTAGAAACAGAGATAATTATGATTAAATTTGACAAACCCTTTATTTGGGCATAATTTAAAAAAATTAAATTTAGAACAAAACTAAAACCATACAAAATAGACAATCATGGCAAAGACTCGTTTATCTAGCAGAGAAATTCTGTCGGAACAAATTGTCAAGTACAGATAGTGGGCACCTGTTGTATCTCAACAGGAATGCTATTGCACAGAACAGGGGCAGTCATGCTGAAAGCCCTGCTCCATAATCTTTGGAACTTGCAGAAGAAACTTTCCCAAAGACTACAGCAACGAGTAATCTGGTCCTGGGCTTTATACGTTAGTACCAACATCCAGAACGTGATCCAGTAGCATATTGACAACCAGTGTGAATCCTTAAAGCAGGCTGTTGTACGTTGACAGTAGTTTGCCTCTACAAGCAACCTAGCTTTCATTTTCTGCACCAGCCGCAGCCTCTCCAAGGGTTACTAATGCATGCACAACTGTGGTCAAGCTATACCAATCCAGGAATAGCTGTTTTACTAACCAAACTGAATATGAGCAGTCATAATTTCTGAATTACTTCCAGGTAAGCATTCCTATGCAGCCATCCACAGGCTGCCCCAAGGGAGTCATCACATGCTTAAGGAGAAACGTGCCAGTAATTAAAATATTTGCTCTGGTCAGAGAGACACAACAGCAAAAGGAGCTAGAAGCTAATATCAGATTTGTCCCTTTCCTTAATAGAGGTAAAGTGAAGCAAAAAATAGCTGGTAAGTTGTATTCGCAAGGGAGACAAGGAAGGAGAGGTTTTTATTGCTATTTATTTACTGGCTGTGTTCGCATATCACACCAATCCATACCTAATGTTTAACTATGGTTTAATGTAAATGTGTGACCTGCTTCACTCCCTCCCCACTTTTGGCCAAGTTGCACTGGGAGCAACAAACCACAAGTTTTAGCTTGCAACATCTGAACCTGGGCTTATGGTTTGTCTTCCCCACACAAACCACAAGTGGTTAACAAACCTTGGATATTGCTTCTGGTTCGTTTAGAGAGGTGAGGCAGAACAAACAGAAGTCCAGGTTTGGTCAACACGACTAAACAAAGCTTGTGGCTTTTTCATCCTGCTGCAGCCAGGAATGGGGGAGGAATAAAGCAGCCTGTGCTACCAAGCTACGTGTTCGCATTAAACATTAACTAGGGTTTGACGTGAGGTGTGAGCCAAACCACCTTTTTAGCCACAGCAGCTCCCCAGAGATTTGCAATGAACACAAATTTCAGCATGTCACAAACAAACCAATAAAGCATACCTGTTGGAACAGAAAAAAGTAGTAATAGGTGTGTGAGATGCTGCACCTGTCCCTACAGATATTTCATCAATTGCCTTGCCCCTGTGTCTCTCCACTGCCCTGAACTGCCTTCAGCTGCTACACAGTTCTTTTAAAAATGCCGTAACAGCCGAAAGAAGTGGCAGCTTGACCTGTGGAGGTAACTGTGGCTGCTCCTTAGAGCCTCTCAATTTAAAGGCTGCATTTGTTGAGGCTCAAGAAGCAAGTGTCCTGGGAGGGTAGAAGGCAACAGAATTATCTGAAATGCATGCAACAGGATTCCAGCAGTTTAAAAGGTCTGAAGGAGAAGGCCAATGCATGTTCTCCTCAGACAGCAGGCTAGTGAATCCATAGAGCCATTGTACCTGAGTGATAACTTCCAAAATGAAATAAACTTGCTGTTCTGGCAGGTATACTTCGTTCAGGCAAATATAGAATCTGAGCACTTAAAAATGTGTCCAGTATGTAGTATTAATTTCTGTAGGTACAATGGACTTGGGTATGAGGGGGGGGGGGAGAGAGAGATTAGGAAATGAGAGGTTCTGTTAGTTGCAAGCCAGATCTGAAAATTGTGTCTCTCTTTCCCAGGGCTGGATAGCTCCTTTGCTCCTTTCTCTTCACCACTTCTTCTTCTCCTAACCATTTCTCACTGAAGGCAGCAGGTGTAGCGGGAGAGATATTAGCTTTACAAATAGACAAGCATCTCTCAGCAAGACCCCTGCTCAAATAAAATCTGTTACCTTCAGAGTTGAGCATTTTGTAATGGAAAACAAAGGATCGTTAGACACCCACCCTGAATTTCTTAGGAGAGCCCTGGGGAGTGGTCCAGGAGCAAAGTAATACAATGGTAAGCAACAGCATTTGAAGGAAGAAGGAGCCAAGCACATTCACATGTGTGCAAAATTGCTTCCCCCCCGGGTTCAAGAACCAAATGCCCCCATCTAGCATTATATATAGGAATGTTCTTGTACTACTTCCAGCATTTCAATCTTTATTCAACCTTCCAACCCAGCCTGACTCGCATGACAGCATCATTTTAAAGATACCTCTTCAATGCTGGAATGCGTCTTGGCTCCAGCTCTTCACCTGAGAGCACCTGTCAAGTTCTGAAAGAATGTATGCCTTTCATCTTAAAGACTCGAGCCACAGTGGAAAGGAAGAGACATTCCTCAATATTATGAGAAGGCATGCATATCCCCTGCCTTCACTTTTCTCAACTGCACTGTGCTATCAGTTTGATAAATTGATCTGTAATTCAATACTGAAGAAACCTTCCAATGCAATGTTTCAATTTCAGTTCTTTCTCCACTGGAGGGGTGGGCAAATTATGAATAATTGTGCACCTTTCCTGCATAACTTTGTAAGGGTAATACTGTGACCTCTTTTTCACTCGCTCTTAAAGAACACTATAGAACATGGGTAGGTAAACTAAGGCCCGGGGGCCAGATCTGGCCCAATCACCTTCTAAATCCGGCCCGAGGACAGTCTGGGAATCAGGGTGTTTTTACATGAGTAGAATGTGTCCTTTTATTTAAAATGCATCTCTGGGTTATTTGTAGGGCATAGGAATTCGTTCTCCCCCACCCCATATAGTCCGGCCCCCCACAAGGTCTGAGGGACAGTGGACTGGCCCCCTGCTGAAAAGGTTTGCTGAACCCTGCTATAGAATCAACCTCATCCTTACATACCCATATTCAGAAATTAAGTGTTCTTGTATTTGCAGCGATAGAGAATCCTGAGTTCTGATATGATAAAATCTAGAAGGGGAGCTTCTGGAATTGTATCATTAATGAGAACAAGTCCTATTCAACAGAGTTCTTCACTAACCTACCGGTACAGTACTTGTAAACAGACAATGAGGCTGTGACAGCAGCTGAAAGAGAAAGAGGTTGAATACTGGTATCACATGGCTGCTTGCATGGAACTCAAACCCAAATAATTATGTTTTGCACTCATTTATATTAAAGCTGGTGATTTTTAAAGCTATGACTCCTGGGTCCTAAAACATGGTCTGCTATTCCAACCACTTTTTTTTTTTTGCAATGACACTTCTTGCTCAGATTATTGGTAACAATGTAGGGATTAGTAGGAGCCAGTATGGATTTGCAAAAATAAACCCTGCTGGTCTAATCTTATCTCTCTCTCTATTTGTCATCAGTTTACTTTCTTAACGGATTATGGGAATTCTGTGGACATAATTTATCTTTATTACAGTAATGCATTTGACAAAGTCCCCCATAACATTTTGGTTAGCAAACAGGTTAAAAATGTGATAAGGATTTCCTTGTAAACAATTCCTTTTAGACGATTGTTCTCCCACTTCCACTAACTCATCAGGTCAACTGGCCAGTAGAAAGAAAGGGATGAAAATTGGTTCAAGGGGGCTCTAGTATGAATTCCAGAGCTGTTTTCCCTACTCTCCACAATGGCAACGGGAGCAGAAGCACAGTACCTGAGTGCTATCAGTTTTGCAAGCTTATCAACAATAAGTTCAGTGGCTGAGAGGTCAGTTTTGCAAACAAACTACTTCCTATCACTAACAAGATGACAGCTGCAATACAGCACTGTTGCATCATCCTTCCCCTCTATCTATGACCTTATAAAAGATTTTGTTGAAAAAACAAACAAAACAAAACAAAACCAGGCCACTTTCATTTTGATCCACTGCTTGACTGGGTTTGAAGAATGAACACTTGTATTAACCACTGGCAAATTGTGGATTCTTGCCAATGTGGAGTGTGGCAAACTTTACAGAACCCTAATTTTTTCATACTTATTTTATGTAGCAGGATTCTATTGGTTAATTTAAATCATGAGAGAGCCACTGAACACGTATTCAGTGTTCACATGTTCAGCTAAAACAATTGACAATCCAGGGGAAGTAGACTCTCAGAAGTCATGGAACAGGTACCACAAATTCCCAAAGCAGGTAACAATCTCAGCCTTTCCCATTTTCTTTTAAAGCTCTTTAACAATTTTCAGCGAATTTGAGCTGAAAATGTAAGCATATGCATTCTCCCCACAATGAACTGTAGGAACATGAGCTGATTTTTACATTGCAGCTGTAAACCACCATGAGTATTTTAAACAAAAAGATGGAGTATTTTTAAACAGAAAAGTGGGCATAGAACTATTTCGATAAAAGTCTTACCAGAAAATCAAAAGCAACAATAATAAAAACATTCCAGAGAGCCGATAAGAAAAAGCAATGACGGATTTATCCACACTTACCTTTCCAACACTTTCCCCAGGCGCTTTAAAGCTCCATGTCCAAATCCCCCCTCCCCATTTTTGCTCAAACTTTCCCCACAAAAACCCACTCTTTAAGGATCAATTGGAGCAAATGGCAATCCATTTAAAACTTGAATTGACATTGCTCCGATTGAACACTAAATAGCAGGTTTTCGCAGGGAAAGCTCTGGGGCAAAAATAAAAATAAAAATAAAGTATGCTCTGACACAGAGTTCTTAACCGCAGACCTGTGTCTGGGAAGTGTGTGGCAAAAGGTAAGTGCAGACAAGCCCTAAAAGACTCTTCATGGCCCCTGATTTTAGTAAAAGATATCTCTGAAATCCACAAAATGGATCTGAAGTGTTCAAAACCAAGAAGGGATTTTCTTTTGCCAAACAGGCAGATCATCACATTTAAATGTAAAATACCTCAAATACCTTACCTTGCAAGTTGGAAACCCAAGCATTTTCTCTATCTATTGCGCCCATTATGTGGTTTACAATATCTGCTTCTGTCAGCTAAAACAAACTATTTAGGTCCCAAAGGGAAGGGAAGGGAGCACTTGCTAGCTCTACATGACCAGTGCTTCAAGTGAAATACCCCTCCCTTCATTCTTTCATTGACCACACAGTTGCTAAATTGCCTAGCAGTCATTAAATGCCATTGCTGTTTTTGAAAACACAGTTCCTTAAATCGTATACAGAGGTATGTTGTTACTCCTCTGCCATTTATTTGAGATGGAGACTGCATGTGTATACAACGACTTACACCTCCAGTAAAACACAGCAAGGTCTACATAGATTTAAAGGACATGAAAGGAAGGATCCTGTCCTTTGCCCGGAACAACTCTGGAAAGTCTTCACATTACTCACTGAAATTCCAGAAATAGTAGGAACTGTGGTACTGCCCAAAGAGAGGCTGGGCATAGCAGAATTCCACACTTAGCATCACGACAGCTAACTAACTCACATTTCTCTTCTGACTAAGGATTTGCAGATCCATTCCAGTCCTTATCAAATCAGTTTACACACACCAAACATTTGACCACGGCAAGGCTTTGAACTCCATTCGCTGAGCACCCAAAAAGAACCTGGCAGCAAATCAAAAGCATTTCTTGTATAGAAAAAACTAAACAAGCGTTCCGCTGATTCACACACAGAACAGATGAAGCAAATCCTACCTTATCCCTTGCAAAAGAGCACATTGTAGTAGTGCTGCACGGTTTGGGGGAAGGCAACACCCCCGACTTTCCCTTTTGTTTCCATGGCGAGAGAATTAAAAAAAGAACGCTATAACACACTGCCAAGCAGAATAACAACTCAAAAAGCCACATCAATAAGGTGAGGAGGAAGGGAGGGAAGGAGAAGAAAAGGAGGGGGCTAATGGAGGCCACACAGACAGACAACAGCACCTGACACTACACTGTGGTATGCACTGATAAGTTGCCTGGAGAGGTTGGCTTTTTCAAGCTGTCACATGCTCACAGTTGCTTAAAGACATGAAAATGACAAAGTAAGAAGAGTTCCCTGGTAGATTTATTCACCAAAGGAAAATAAGTCTCTTTGGCATGGCTGTATCTCCAGGCAATATCCAGTTTAGTTGATAGAGGCTCTAAAATCAAGGAAATACCTCTGCTAAGAGATAAATTGTTTTTAGAAAATAATAATAATAATAATAATAATAATAATAATAATAATAATAATATAGCCCCAAAGAATCATGAAGATAGGCATTTCCTATTTCCACTACAGATATGTTTTGCTTTTAACAGCTAATTATACTTTGTCTTCTGAATAAATTATGCAAAAGCCGTTCTCCATTACTTAACAAAAAACTAAACAGAACAAAATGGAGAGCCGGGAGTGGCATATTAAAATGGAAAATGACAGTTTTCATGTTGAAAGATTAACTGTTCTGATAGAAACATTGCTTGTAAAAAAACAAACAAGAAGACTCAAAAGAACAGCAACCGTATGTATTTACACAACCTGAAATGCTTTTGTGGTCAACCACTAGCAACTATATAAAAGTCAGAATACATAATGAGACAGAGCAAAATGGAAATATTCAGTATAGGTTTGATTTATGAGCACTATCAAGAAGAGAACACACATTTTACTAAAGCTCCATGTGAGAGCACAGCGCCCAAAAGCTTGAGAGATCATGGCCAGATACGGATCTCATGCGAGATCGCCACACCCCAAAACACACGCGTGGGTCACATGACTTGCACAGGAGTACAGCCTGGAAGACATGCATCCTGGTTTTTGCACTATTTGAGACGATGGTGGCACCATTCATATAACAAAAATTACTATAGAGATATCAACATTTTTGAAAGTAGGGAGGGTCCATGGCTTGGCTTTTGAAAAACAGGGGGTCCACAGTACTTAGTTAATTGGGAACCACTGATTTAGGACATTCTCTCTCTCTCTGAAACACACACCAATTCTTCTCCTTCCTTATATTTTGCTCCCTCCCTTTCAATCCAGACAAGTAGGAAAAAACATTGGTGAGTAATTCTTCTCCCCTGGGAGGAAGCTTCCAGCTTATTCTGGACAGGGTTACAGTATAGGGATACTGTCATATCTAGAGTTGTCTTTGGTGTCCCAAGAGGCTTCTGCTATCATGAAGTTCCTCTCAGCAGCTGTGTTGGATTTGTCAGTTACAGCCCTTCCGAGACAAGGAATAGCTTGGCCACAATCATCCATTCCCTGGTTACACCCAGTTTGGATTAGTATCATGCACTGTTAGCTTCCCAAAGGTATATGATTGGCCACTGCTGGAAGCAGAGTCCTGGGACAGATGGATCTTGGTGTCATAGCTCTGGAATCCAGCAATGACCAATACACAGGCTAAGGAGCCAGACTGGGTTCCTGGCTCTGATGCTAGTGTTGAGGGGGTCACTGAAGTAGAGGCTGACAGGTACCGATAGCAGCCATGGAACTAGATGTCACAGCACCAGGGACCAGGATACTACAGCTAGGTTCTTCATGGGTACCTTCCCCTGGTGAATTGTGCACCTTCCATACTAACTTGCCAGTCCAACAGGGCACAGAGTTAACCAGGCAGAGGAAGTGCCTATCTTCAGACCAGAGACTTGACTCTAGTCCTCCTTTGTGCTACAACAACTGACTTGCCTTGCCCCATGGGCTCCTCTTGCAAAACCTGAGCAGAACACTTGGCCTGATCTAGGGAACTATGCCATCAGAGTTCAATACTTACAAACTGGCTATTGCCCTTCACCTTCTAACAAGAACCAGTAGCATGCTCCTACTGTATGGTTTGGTAACTCCAGTTATACTGCCTTGGAGCTCCTGATGCAGTTTGTGGTACTTCATGCTCCAGATCTCCTTAACATGTGTTTAACTAAAGTTCCTGTCTTATGGATAAGGAATCTTACTGGATGAGGTGACAAATACCAGAAACAATTCAGCCAAGTATACTCACTTCTCATTCCCTTTCAAAGTGACCAGAAAGTAGATGCTTAACTCTCCCACCAAAATCAATGTGATTTAAGAACACTTAACTTTGATGGCATTGTGCTCATTCTAATGACATTATGAGGACACCAAGTCAGCACTTCTATCACAACAGTAAGGGTAAAAAGATAGCACAAAACTTCTCTAGATAGATAAACCTTTACCTAGCACCCAATGAAACCCATTTAAACCCCCAAAATGTCAATGCCAAGCTACAGGTGGCATCTTCTGTCACATTCTGTCTGTCAATCAATAATGAACCAAGAAGTTTCACTGTGACTATCTCATTATTCTATAATAATTCTGATTTTCAAATGTCTTCTGCAAGAACCAGGTAATCTGACTTAGCAACTTTGCTAAACCTGTAAGTGATTATGCTTCTAGTTTTGTTTGGGAAAACATAACTACATTCTTTGTGCATCTGCTAATATGGGCACTATTCGGCTTCCCTTAAGAAACACCATTTTGAGTGTGCCCTCACCTTGCCTATGACTCGTATTTTGAAAAAGAAAGGATTTTCAGTGATATCCCACCTTGTCACTGTTGTCATCGCTCCAGTCTCACTACAAATGCGCAGATCTGAGATGGCACAATAATTAATACAGGTTCAAAATTACTGGACTAGTATTTTTATTGTGGTGACATTTCAGATGGTGGTTTTCTAACAAGGATTACTTGACTGGAGGGGATGGAGGTCCTTTTAAAGGAGTTAAAACATCTTTTCCCAAGAGGGCTGACATTTGCACTAATAATTCCCTGCTCTCCCTGCACCTGACACTTGTCATCTCTTATACAGCATAGATGGGGACTGCAAGGAAGCAGAGGCAAACATCACTCTCACTCTGTACTTGACAGATGGTATCCGCGAGGGAGAGCTTTGATAAATCATTCATTTCCATGATTGCAATAAGGGCCAGAGTATGGATTATTTGATATTTTTAACATCTGTGGAGAAGGCAGCAAAACTTCACCCTTCTGTTTTAAGGAGAAACACAGGCTTGCTAACCCCTATGCCCTCACACCACTTAATCACACACTAAGGAGATCTACTGAGAGCCATGCTACTAGGTGACTGTCTGTCACATCATAAAATCATTCTGATCTCTTCATGCTTCCAAGGACTGGGAAACCAGGAATATGGCTGCTCAAGGGTTGTATATTTTAAAAGCTATGGGTTAATGGGTTAATTCCATTAGTAATGGGGAAAGAGCTGATTCGTTCCTGAGATGCACCTGGTTGAATTCCAGGGCAGATTAGGTATGTAACCTCTGTATAAAAGAGCTCTGATTATGGTGTGGGTAGTGGGTGGTTATCAGGAAGGAGTGGATTGCCGTGGAACAACCTGAACACTTTGAGAAGAGCTCATTTGAGAAGACGGACTTGGAGAATTGCCAGACTTCAGGACTCAGAAAACTTTACGCCAATAGTTCTCAATTAGCTCAGTATTGCAAACGCCCCGTTTTTCATAAGCCAAGCCATGGGCCCCCTACTTTTGAAAATTATGGTATCTCTATGGTAGTTTTTGTTATGTGAGTGGTGCCACATAACCCGGGTGGGTTATGTGGACCCCATGGGCTCCGCTAACCACCAGTTGGCAACCACTGCTCTAAGCTATTGCAGGACTTTGTGCAAATTGAATTAGAACTAGTGTGTGGATTTTGTTCAGCAAGGGCTCTGAAGTACAGAAACCCCTCTGGGACAAGAGGGAGAAAAGTCTTCGTGTAACCTATATAAAGTGTATGTTTTGTGTATGCCAAGCAAAACAACTCCACTTAAAGCAACAGTTTCGTGTTGGCGAGCTTCCATACTGAAGCTTCTGTGGTGTACACACAGAGAGCAATATTTATAGGTAGAAGATAAACACACACACCCCAAACAATAAGATCGATTGTTCCTGATGAAAGTGCTGAATGAGAAGGTGGAAAGCCACACAGGTCTGATTCAGAAGTTCAGTAAGGATGGGTCATCAAGAGTGCAGCCATCCTGAAGTAGCTGACTAGCCAGGAAAACAACTTTTTATCTAACCCCAAAATGCAATAAAAGTATAAATTAATGATAATATTTATATTTAAACAGAATCCACTTCTTAGCAGCAGAGATACCCATAGATCATGTAAGTGAGGAACTATAATACAACAACGTTCATAGATGTGCTTGGTGGAGTTTTTATATGTTAAGACATTCTGTTTAGATGTACTGACAATTCAACAAACATTTCCACAGTTTAAAATATCCAGGGCAAAACATGGCTTTTCTAAGCTGCACTATGTATCTAAATGAAAACATAACACCGAAGATTACAAATCCCGATATAAAAATTATTTCTTATACATTCCAATAAAAGAGATGGTCAATGAATTGCAATCAGTAAGTAAAATAGTAAAAACCCAGGCAGAACATTTACCACCATGAATCAATCAGCATATGCCATACTTAGACAGGGATGATGAGAATTGTGGTCCAACATCTGGAAGCAACCACATAGGCTACAACTGATCTAAACCTAGAGGGCTCCATAGTATACCTTGGTAGAATTACATCAAAGAAAACAACAAAAATGTCAGACTTTGAATGGCACTGTAACAGTTCTCATGAAGTGTGGAAAATGCAAGTTTAATGCTTTTATTCCAAAGTTGAAATGTGTCAACACTGATTTTCTTATGTGATGTGAAAAAGAATCCATAGTTACTGCCATCTGCTTGTCAGTTTCTCTCAACTCAGTTACAACAAAACAATTTTTAACAATGAGTGAGTGACAAACCAAAAGGGAAGTTTGGCACTAAACTGGCTTGTTCCAAGGACCTCCAAGCTCTTGCAGGTCCCCAATCGCCACTGAAAAACAGCTGAGATTTGCCATAGGTAAGGCACAGGATCAGCAGCCTGGGTTGATTAAACTTGCGTAGAACTAACCCATAGCTTTGAGATAAACCAGACACACTTAGAAACAGCAGCAGTGTAAACAGGAACCATTGAATTCTCACCAACAGAAAGCTAAAATGAGCATACACGCTAAACTCAATACTAATGGCAGATACCTGCCCAGGACCCGCACTATACAGGCCTGTTTTGACTCTACTGCCATTATCACGAGAGAGACAACTAATTTCAGGTGTTCTTCAGCTTCTATAAATCTAGCTGCCAAACTGGAGATGAGAAACAGCCAAGGTTCTTTCCATTATCTGAAACTCATCTGTTCAAAAGCTCTGCCATCAGTCAGCATTTGTTTACTGTGTAGAGCACCTGATAAGAAACAGATCTGTGGGATTTGTACCTCCTCATACTTTTGAGCATCAATCAGACCTGAATTTCCACTTTGCAATGATTTGACAGAAACCCGAGTGCAACAGGTGCTTTGCGGTATCTGATTGCACATGTATTACTCTCTGTGTGACCCAAAGTCTTTAACCCAATTCCATTATGGTACAAAACAGCCTTTAGAAAAGTACAGGATTCCTAAATATTTAATCCTGCTAACAGGTTACAATTGACACCTGACAGAAAAGTATATATAGATGCAAAACACAATTAGCCCTAGACCTTTTACACTTCTTGTCTACATGATTTAAACATATATTTATTAAAAACAATGATACCCTACATCTTGCACCCGCCAAAGCAACTTACAATCAGATAATATAAACATATTAGAAACAACAAACGGTTTTTTAAAAGGTCTAAACCTTTAAAAAGATTGCTTCCCCAACCCTAAGGATTATTAATAATAATAATCCGTTCTCAAAGAAACATTGCATCTGCAATCATGCCAAGCACCAGAATGTGTTGTGTTTGGGGTTGGCAATATGAGGACAGAGGTGGCAATATCACATAGGGAAGTGGAATGGCTCTAAAGTTTTTCCTTTCTCTAATCTTGTACAAACTTCTGTGCTGTTTCTAAGCTCTTGAGAATTATTAGACTGGGTGTGTTATAACGGATTAAGCAGCATATTAGTGATAGCATATCATAAACTGCCTTTGAAATTATTTTTTGCACATGCCAAAGTAGCGTTGCTGCATCCACCTTAAATGAACCACTGAGTGTTTTATCTCCTAGTATTTGTATCCTCCTTCAGACACACATGTATGCAATCACAATCCGTCAAGCAGGCACTCTGTTAAGCCTGTGGTGAGGGTGACAGAAAACCAGCTGTGTTCACTGCTACTTTCCGCAGAGAGAACAATCACATACATAGCAGAGGAGCAATAGGTTGTACAACCCAGAAGATTTAAACTATGGCAAAATCTTTTTCAATTATTTTGTAACAAGACATTGATATTAAGCCATGACCTTGATTAAACAAAGTTAATTGAGTAATGTTACATGTATTTTCATGAGGATGATATTTCTAAGTGTTCTACGAGCCGACTATTGTAGAATCCTACCCATAGGTTTAGGGGGAAAGAACACTTGGGTAGTCATTTCCAGTAGGGACAACAGGAGCTACAACACTTTGGTTGCAACAAATTATGACAGAAAGGGACCTCAGTTTTATTATACTTTGATACTTGGTACACCGCAGTGAATTGGCATGTTAAAATATGCATTCTCTAATTTGAATACTGTACAGTCATCACTTATGGCTCAGCTCTTGCATGCCTGTTTGTCAGATGAGATAGGGCTTTGAGAAACAATGGAAGAGTTGCCTTGTCCAACACTAATTGGAGAAAATCTTCTGTGAGATAGCAGTGCTTTCCTCTATTTCCAAGGGCTGATCATGTAGGGGCCAAACTAGATGTACGTTTAAATACATAGCAGTCAGATATGTATATTCTTTTTTCCTTAGCTAACCACATTGAAGGTTTAAAAAAACAAACAACCAATCAAGTGGTACATAAAAGGTAAAGGTAAAGGGACATCTGACCGTTAGGTCCAGTTGCAGATGACTCTGGGGTTGCGGTGCTCATCTCGCTCTATAGGCCAAGGGAGCTGGTGTTTGTCCACAGACAGCTTCCGGGTCATGTGGCCAGCATGACTAAGCCGCTTCTGGTGAAACCAGAGCAGTGCATGGAAATGCTGTTTAGCTTCCCGCCGGAGCGGTACCTATTTATCTACTTGCACTTTGATGTGCTTTCAAACTGCTAGGTGGGCAGGAGCTGGGATAAATTATATGAAATAAATACCGGTAAGTAAATAAATAAATTTGCTTATTTTCCTCCTGCAGTCCACATGGAGATTAGCCAACATGTAATCAGGTAACATTCACAGATTTTCCCCGTAACTGCAAGGGCTAGAAGCTAACACTGGAATCCTGGGGAGTTTAAACTGCTTGCCCAACTCCACACACATCCAAGCCAGGAAGTAACAGAATGCTTATAGCACGCGTGGGAAAGCTTGGCTCGTGAGTAGGTGCAAAAGTCAAGCCAGTCACAAAGATCCTAGAGGATTATGTAGAATTGGCTGGTTATTTTTTATCTTCTTTTCACTACTCCTTTAAAAACAGATGAATCAAGCAGAAATAACTTTCCTCAACATTTCCAAGTCACGTTTTTTCTCTATCATAATCGCTATTTGATCTGCACTGTGAAGCTACTTAATGCTGTTCATGAAACCTTTTAACTTTAGACAAGTAGGAAGTCAAGCATGTTCTCTCCCTTCAAGGTGCACATTCCATTGTCTTCTAAAGTGGTTCAAGAGGGCTGTCAATCACACTCAAGTAACATGCACTAGTGACTGTTTGTCTTAAATATCTTAGTAACGGACCAAACAGGTTCACAAATACCAAAACATCATTCTTAAAAATAAAAAAATAAAGAATCAGGCCTGAGGCTTTCCAATCTATAGCCTTAGTTTAGCAAGCACTCTTGTGACTGGAAAAGGACAAGCTATGATCCTTTGTTTAGCCTGATGGTTGAACTAGGGATGATGGGTTTTTTTTAACTCCAAGAAAACCACAATTAGTTTGGGTTTACTTATAGTCGTGTGTTTAAGCAAAATGAACCACAACCCCTGGTTTGGACATAACACCAAGGAACGGATTATGATTTGTTTCTCCTGTGTACTAGTGGGGAGGAGCTCAGTGGAGTTCTCCAGGAGATTCACAACTGAGGGGCCGCCACTGAAAATCCTTGCCCCTAATATCCACTAATAGGCTCATCCTTAGTGGTGGGAAAAAGAAAAGGGCTTTCAAGGGCGACTGTAGGTTTTGGGCAAGTTCTAAGGGTGAAGATGGTCCTTACATATCAGACACTACATACATAAATCAGGAAACATGCCACTTTGCAAGAGCCTGATTCAAAACACAGTCATGCATACTTGGCATTTCTTTGATACAATACTGCTCTATTTATAAACCCTCCCAATAGCTTGTTTGTATTATCCTAATCTGAGAAGCCACTGTGATCATTACAGGGTGGATTTGATTTAAATCAAACTGATTTAAATCACGATTTAAATCACTAGTCAGTAAGGCTTGATTTAAATCATAGTTGATTTAAATCATAAAGACTAATTCTTGCTGGTATAACTTTAATATGCAAGTAGATGAAGATTTTTAGAATAACAACTTTTCATATTAGTTTTTTTATCCCCAGTTTAATAGGTTAATCATTCATATTTGGACAACTTTACTGTTGTACTTAGGAAGGAGAAAAATAATCATTACCTTAATAATAACAATTTAAATAGATTTCTTCAACTGAAACAATAACATTTCAGCAAATGTTATTTGCTTAAACAAACATCCATGTTTGTTAACTAATTTGGCTAAACAAAAACAAAATATATATATTTTAAGAAACTTAGACTGTCAGCCCAGCCTACACATGAAAAACTTAAATACTGTCCACTCCAAACAATCAGAAAAATATTGTTTCTATTCTATTCACTGAACTTCTTGAAACTTAGCACTGAAGGGGTTGCTTCTGTATTCATAGGTTTGTAGAACAATAGGGTTAAGGTCTTTTTCTCAACTCTGTTCATGTTATAACATTTTTGCTGTGAAGAAGAGGCATGTGATCTCTGTTGAGTCAAATTCAGTTTTGAGAACTGCAAAAGTAAACCAAGCACCTGTGATAATATCTTGTAGGCAGAGAAACTGCCCAATAATCTTACAAAAACCTCTGGAAGAGCATGACATTGTGAATGGATTAATGGAATTTATTTACCCCCAAAATTAAACATATACAACCTTATACTACAAAATTAAAAAACTAATCTTTATTTCATGATGGAATAACCTTTGGATGGTAATATGTTTTCCTCAAAAAGCATTTTATTAAAAAAATCCAATTTAAATCAAAAAAATCGATTTAAATAAAAAAATCCGATTTAAATAAAAAAAATCCGATTTTTTTTAAAAAATCATTGATTTTTATCCACCCTGGATCATTACTAATAAATCTCCACTAAAACATTCTGCAAATCAATCGATCACTAACTGGACGTCTTATATATTTTAAAATAATATCCACCATCTGCTAACCTCCTTGCCCCCTGCCCACCATAATTTAATTAGATTATTGTGAAGTATACATTTATTATTGTGGCCCTAATCACCACCTTTTATAACATTTTCCTCCCTCTCACAAATGTACCCCCACCATCCTCACAACTCCTGTGAGACTAGGTTAAGAGAGTGCCTTGTTGGAGGTCACTCAATGAGCAGCAATTTGAACCTTGCCCAACCTGGTCATAGTCCACACTGAAGCCACCACAACATGTTGGCTCTCTGAAGAGCACAGCAGTCAGTTTCAAGATCTAGAAATGTTTCGGTGCGTGACAAATGCTTTCTCTAACTTTCTAAGCAAACACTAGCACCAGAGCTGGCTTTAAAGTCACAAAAGCCCTGCTGGCAAACACACACAGGAAGCAGAACATGCTGACTATGACCTACAGGTCTTATGTTGCCTCCCATCTACAGTGGACAATGGCTCCCAAACAAAGATCTTGTTCAACACTCACTTGCAGCGTAATTTTATACATGTTAACTCAGAGGCAAGTCAATGGTGCTCACTCACTAGCACAGCCTGAATTTGTTTTCTTGGAAAAAGAGAAGTTATTTCAGCCAAGTTAGCATTAACTACAACATTGCAAAAAGGGTCGACCAGTTGTTAGGAAGTGAATAATGCATTGCATTTCAAAAATGTTTATTTCCAGGCACAGAACTGAAAGGGCATCATGAAAGCTCACTTACTTTAGAATAATCCCCATTGAAGTAACTAAGAAATATTTCTGAGTAGGGTTCCGGTTTCCGCCTGCAGGAATGGCGGACCTGTTTTCCATCTCTCTGACCTTTGTAAGGAATTTGGCGGTTGCTAGGGGAGTAAATGGCAACCCCCTACCCTCTCCGGGGGTTACGGAGAGGGGCCGCTGGCCCGCGATGCCCCCAGACCCACTCCGACTGTTTTTGGAGTGGGGGGAGCTTGGGCTGAGCACTTACAAGGGCCAGGACTCCCGGACGCTAATCTGCATGGCGGGGATTTCCATGGTTAAAGAAGATAATTAGGCTTAAATCTATGGACATACTTCAGAAGGAGGGAAAGAAGCGCTGTTTACTGCTGAGAAATTTATGCTGCCGAGTGAGAGGAGTCAAAGATTGTACTGCATCTGGAAGAAGGATTGATGGGGACGGAGCGATAAGGGGAGTGAGTTTTTATTTTATTTTTTTTCTTCATATTGTTGCCTCGTACCTTCCCGGACGCGATGTCCTGGCTTGTTTGGAGTGAAAGAGAAGCAAAAGACTGTGTGAGTTGAACCTTATAACTGTTGTTACTGAGCATATTTTTTTAAAGATGTGGAGTTGCCGATGAGAAAAGCCCCCCCCTAGTCGGACGGAAGGAGTTCTGAATGCGTTCGGAGGATTTATGAGCTGTGACGCACTTTAAATTGGAGCAGCGACCTGAAGCTAAGTTCAGCTATAGGGCAAGGAGATCCATTAATTTACCAAGAGTCTATGGTTTGATGTTTGGGTCTCCTGCCTGGAAAAGCTGTAAATTCTATAATGATCGTAAATCTTCATGGCTATGGAGAAAAGCGAAAGTGATTTGAGCTTTTTAAGATGGCGCTACTTCGAATTGCTTCAACGCAACAGGAGCTCCATTAAGAAGATTTATGGGGAGGCTGGACTGATTAACTCACACAGGAGAAAGAACATCTGTGAGACTTTGTTTGATATTTATATCAGCAGCTGGGAAACAATCGTGAAAGTGGAAAACATCTATGTGACTGTAAGGGGAAGATCTGGATTATTATGAACTTGAAGGACGATTTGAACTTTAGAAAAAAGACGGCAGTGGACAGTTGCGAGGAATTCCCAATTTCTTGAAGCATGGGAACCCAAATAAAAAATTCTTTAGATGATTTGGCATAACATTCGGTCTGATTGATATATATATGTGTATAATTTGAAATATTGAATGTGATATAATTGGTTTTAATTGGAAAATTAATAAAAATATTTTTAAAAAAAAAAAAAAGAAAAAAAAAAAGAAATATTTCTGAGTAGACCAGGACTGTCTACTGTAGAGGATTGCATAATAAAAAGTTATTGAACCAACCAACCACTTACAAGCAAGAGGTGGCAATATGGACAAGCTTGAAAGTGCCTCCTGATACCAGTTTAAAACAGCAATTGAAAGCAGCTTAAAGGATTTTTGAACAAGGAAGCAGCAGGGCAGAGATGTGGTGGGTGTTTTGATTCTTATACTGTTTACAGCTTCTCCTCTCTGACCCAGCTTAAAAATGTGTATTTTGATCCTGTGGTGCGTGTGTTTGGAAGAGAGGGTATGATCTGGACTCTCACTGGGATGCGTGTGCAATGTGCAGTCAATAAATCACAGATAAGGAATGGGTTTAACACCTCTCTAACACTCACAATAAGCTGTTTGCTTATCTTGTTAAAGTCAGGGCTCCATTAAAATAAGTGTAGATATTCAGGCTGCAAGCCAATTAAATGCACATTAAAATTGAGTATTTCTTAGGGCTGCAACCCAATTAAACAAGCTTTAAAACTGATTATTTACAATATTTTAGTTGGTTAATTTACTGATTATATAATATTTTCTTATAAAATTGTTTGAGTCACTTAGTATTACATCTGTCTCTTTACTGTGGTTCCTCTTAATATTTAGCAAGACAAATGTTTGCTGCATATAGACCTACCCACCTCCAAACCCCAGGTGGACAGTGGAACTCAATATATGATTTTTCACACATAATTGCAGGCATACATTCAGCTCTTCCCAAAGACCATCTTGGAATAAATTTTCCTTTTTTATGCCCATCCAGGCAACAAAGCAGGAACCAATTTAAAAAAACACACAAAGGTTGTGCCAGCAGCAGTGAAGTGTGCCTTCTTGGCTGGGTTCCCTCTCCCACCAGAAATAGGGATACTAGCACAAGGCCCCAGCATCATTGCGGAGGGCTCTGGGTAATCCATTTCCCAATGGGAAAGGTGCCCAACAGCAGCGGAGAACAACTCTTTTATCCTCACTTTATAAAACAGCACCAGGGAGGCGAAAAATGAGTGCAGCAAAGTCATGCTGTGCTGCTTCCTCCAATAATGCCCCCTACTAAGAAATGGGAGGAACTCTCAGAGGAGAATTCAGAGCATGATTCTCAAGTGTCTATGGAAGCGTGAAAAAGACCTTCCATTTTCTGGAGGAACAAGGGACAGGGAAAGGAAAGAAGAGTCACAAGGCTTTAAAATGAAAGATTGGGTGGTATTGGGGCAATGCCCAATTAAACAGATCCAAAAAAATTATGAAGCAACGTCATTTAATCGATTAAGGTAGAAGATGACCCCTAGGTACCCAAAAAGGACTGAGGATGAGACAGGCTTGGGGTTCCTGAGTCCATACATGGTCTATTGCTGTTTTCGCTAGAAGGGAAAAGGTTGATTGGTTCCCAATGTACAACCTATTGTTTAGATGTGGTTTGTGGTATATAATTACGGCTCAAGGTGAAAAAGTTCAACACAGAACAATTAAATTGTTTCTCAAGCTAGAAAAGGTTTCCTCCACCTTAATCTAATAAAAAGCAAAACCAAAGCAAGTACATTCTGACTGAATGGCTCCCTTTCCCCAGGTTCCCATATTTTAACAATTTCAAGTAACCATCCAAAGAGCCTGGCAACTGCCAGAGATTTTTAACAACCCTGCTCCAAGCAAATCCAGAAACCTTACGCTCACACAAAGACTGCTGTTGAGGTCCCTTGAGCAAGCAGAAGCCCATGCATTAGAGTTTGCTGGGTGGCCCATACACTCTGTCTTCCAGGACCAGGTCTTTCCAGTTCAACAGATACTAGTGAAAGTTGCTTACCTGCAAATGCTGTTCAAGAGCACATCTCACACACAGTAGCTTGGGATGTAACAAACAAGTCGGTGGTGCTTGTAGGTATTGTCTGAAGGAGATCTTGCATAGGAAAGACATTCAGGACAGTGCAGCCACTATAAAGGTACCAGGCTGGAGGTCTTAAGAATGCCTTCTTCTAATCCGTTGGTATTGGGAAACCTAAGTGTCCAAGAACAAGAGGAGACTGTGGTTATTCATCCCTGTTATTCTAGGACATATCATTTCAAAATATAGTTTTGAGCTGAAAGCATGCTGTAACCTGATAAGACTTCAGAAGGGAATAGCATACGCTCCACTTCCTCAAAAAGATTGCATGTAATGGAACCAATTGCAGCGCCTCATCCACTAGGAATTACTCCTGCCTAAAGCAGCCATTTCGCAGGGCCCCCTAATATGATGGGCACTAATTTGGAATATTTCAAAGACATAAAAATCAAGAGATGTAATACATCTATCATTAGTTAGAAATAATTAGTAACAGAGGTGAGATACAACTAAAAATACAGCTCTTTGGTATAATCTGGTAATAACTATTGCTTTGGCATTTTTGAAAAATGAAGCTCAGGAATTGTATATGCCTTCATTCTGTATCTGAAATTGGTTAAAATTTATGCAATAAAATACAGAACAGACACAAAATTACAATGTGGCCATCTAACAGCACAATTTTAGGTGACAACATGCTCAAGGCCTAGGAAAGAGTCACAGTTCCTTACATTCAATACAATAATTTATTAAACATTAAAAGCTTCCCTAAACAGGGCTGCTTTTAGAATACCACTTTTTTTAAAAAAAAAAAAACACAAATACTTTCCCACCCATTCCCTTTTACTGTCTATCTCAGGGATCCCCAAACTTGCGTCGCCGAGGGCCGGTGCCGCCAGCGCCAATCGCGATTTGCAGCGCACCTCCGGGTCACCGGAACACCAGAAATAGCTTGTGCGCATGCACATGGGCCTCCTCCGACCCAGAAGCGCGCCAGAAATGACGCTTGTGCATGCGCACAAGCTATTTCCAATGCTCCGGCGACCTGGAAGTGGGCAGCCGTACTGTTAAGAGCAGGTGGCAGCAGTGGGCGGCGGAGGGGGCCGGGGGCCACATAAAAGAGCCTCGCGGACCGCACCCGGCCCCTAGTTTGGGGAAGCCTGGTCTATCTCATTGTCAATGTTTTATTTTCCTCTTTTTATCCTGTTGTATTTCTGTATGTGAAAACCTTCAGAAGAGTTTACAAATAAACTTTCATCTTAAGTTAACCCTTTTCAGGGCTTACACTGAAAGTAAGAGGTTGAAATTACTCTGCATGAAATATTACTTCAAACAGTTCAACATGTCTGAACCACTTACTAAACCTCTTTTTAAAGTTAATGTCCAAACCAGAACAAAACTGGAGAGTTAAAAAAAATGCTGATGAATTGGAACTGAACCCAAATTTTTAATGGTTCAATTCCCTGTAGAAAATGTGCAGATGTATGTATGGTCAGAAATCCTTCCATTTCCTCTATTACATTATAAATATTTAAATGGTATAGGAAAAACGGTCAACAGAACTTTAGCAGCCAGCTAGTTGTCCTCTGCCTTCTGAAATATTGCACTGCTGTTGTGTAAATAAGGCTACAGAACAGAGTGCCTTAAGCAGTTCCATTAATATGATAAATTTAAAATGGATCCCCAATAAAACAATCAAAATCTTCTTGCTGCATTTCCATTCCTAAGCTACATTTTTATTTATCTACCCCATTTTTACCCTGCCTCTCTACCTTAACACTGTTGAAGGCAGATTAAAATTTACTAACCCCCCATTAAAAAGATATAGTGAAATCACAGTAACTGACGCACAGCACAGCAAAGCAATATAACTACAAGTCTAACAGAAGGGCAAATTGAAACTTGCCTAAACAAAGATATATTTACTTGATAGTAAAATGCAACAGTAACAGAAAAGGCAAAATGAATCTTTCATGACGGGGAGATCCGTAATCCATAGAGAAGATGTCTCCACCCCCACCCCCCATTTAACTCTACTTCAGCTACTCAAGGGACATAGGGAGGCTTGTCAAACTGACTGTAAGGAACAGGCAGAATTATAAATGGAACAAACTGCCCTTAAACTATCTTGGCCCTAAACTGTTTAAGGCTTTAAAGGGTAATATTGAACATCTTAAACTGCAACCAGAAATGTGCAAAGCTGAGCAAAACACATCCTGCTGTGCCCCTTAGGGTTCCACCTTGTACCCCAAGCTATTTTTCAGAAGCTGCTGGGAGAGGTCATCAGGAGGTTTGGAGTGAGGTGGCACCAATATTATCTAATCTAATCTATCTATCTATCTATCTATCTATCTATCTATCAATCATTGTCAGGTAGGCAGCCGTGTTGGTTGGACACAGTTGAAATAAATAATAATAATAATAATAATAATAATAATAATATCCGGTAGCACCTTAGACACCAACTAAGTTTGTTCTGGGTACAAGCCTTTGTGTGCATGCACACGAAGGCTTGTACCCAGAAAACTTAGTTGGTCTCTAAGGTGCTACCGGATTATTATTATTTTATCTATCTATCTATCTATCTATCTATCTATCTATCTATCTATCTATCTATCTATCTATTGTTTATTAGCAAAAAAAGCAGCTTCTAAGTGGTTTACAATTATAAAACCAACTAAAAGGAATATAGCAATACAGACAGCAACTATTTTGCGCTCGTCCAGTTGATGTGCAACTGCTGGCCCATGTGTTGTTTTCGGGGGCGGAATGGGTTGACGTGCGAAATGACCTGGAACACAACCCCCTGTGCAAATAGGGACCTGCCTGCACACAATTAACATCTACAAAAAAACAGTTCCATCAAAACGCTGAAATTAAAATGCAACAATTAAAATCTACAATAAGCAAACCCATTAAACCAGCATAACAATTAGAATAGGTAAAATACCAAGTGAAACTGGAGGATCAAGTCAGGAGATCAGGGAAATGCTTGTCTAAGCATGTGTGTCTTCAAGAGCCAGGAAAATGCCAATACTGTACTGACAGAGCTTCTTATATTCCAGCAGGGAGAACATTCCACCACAATGTTGCCATGTGCAAGTGAACCATGTTCCATGTGCTTACTGGACAGTGGGGGGGGGAGAGATTTTTTCAGGTAACCTAGTCCAGAGTTTTTTTGGGTTTTATATGTAAATATCAGGATGTTTAAAGTGGACACAATTTTAACTGCGGTTGTTGTTTCGGTAATTTATTGTAACCTACCCTAGGACCTCAGGGTGAAGGGCAGGTAAAAAAACCACTAAGCAAATGCATACATACATACATACATACATACATACATACATACATACATACATACATACTTGAAACTGGCTCTGCTCACCAGTCTTGTAGCCACAAGGCTTTTAAGACTGGGGAGCTTTCTTTGGCATATTTTTCATGCAAGGAAAATTTCCAATTCTTAATGCTGTCCTTTCAAGCCAAGTAATTTCAGACCAAGGAAAGCTCCCATTGCAAATAATTGGTGCAGGGTCTCCCAATCCTGACTGAGACAGTGACAAAGGGGAAACAGGAAAGTCCTCCTCCCACTGCCACAATCCCAATGCAATCCCCCCCACCTCCCCGTGCTAACAATTTGTTACACAAAAATGAGTTACATAAGGAGAACTACGTGACAAACATCACATCTAATTTGGCCCTGAGACTCTCACCTATGATTTATTTGCTAAGCACTTGGAAGATAAAATAGCTTGCATCTACAGTGAATTGGACACCACTGTGTCGGCAGTACACTCGGTGAATTTGTCCAGAACAAAATGCAGTCATATGCTGATGGATTCATTTCAGTCGTTATGACCCAAGGATGTGGACAAGGTGCTTGCAAAAGTGGAAGGTGCAGCCTATTTGTACCACTCATACCCCACCTTATAACAGTCTAGGGCAGGCATGTCAAACATGCGGCCCTCCAGATGTTTTGGACTACAATTCCCATCTTCCCCAACCACTGGTCCTGTTAGCTAGGGATCACAGGAGTTGTAGGCCAAAACATCTGGAGGGCCGCAGTTTGACGATGCATGATCTAGGGAGACAGGGCTAACCAGCTGGGTCCAGAATGGAATTATTGCTTCCCTGTGAGAGGGGATGATCCTGAGCAGGTTGAAGGAGGTGGCCATAATATTAACCCTAGAGACAACTTCTTGGAATCTCAAGGACTGCATTAACTTGCCAGGTGCAAATATTCCCTATTTTGACAAGGTGCTTGAGTGAGCGGTCATGAGCCAATATGCTTGGGCATAATGTGCTTTAGTTAACACCAACATGCTGGAACAGTCACTCTGGCAACCTCAGTTTAGACTACTGCAATGTGCTCTATATGGGGCTGCCCTTGAAGACAGTCCTCCAAAATATGGCACCTAATAAACAATGAATGAATGCTTAGGCTGCTATGAATTTAAAGTTTTTTAAAAAATGAGGACAGCTCACATGAAGAGTATTGAAGTTCAAATGAAGTCTAGGCTCAAACTGCAAGAAAAGGAAGTGCCATGCGATCTAATTTTAAGATGCATCTATACAAAGCACAAGCTACATGAGCTGAATCAAAGATGCAGACCTGAATTTTTATTTAGGGAGGGTGAAAACCCACCCAACACAGGTTGAAGGTCTGGGGTCATATTGTTTAGATGAAATACATCAAGATAAGCACTGAAGGCAAATGTTAGAAATTCTACCTCATTTTGATTGTCTTCTATCACACAGGAAGTACAGATGACTGCTGTGGAAAGTTATTTTAAGAAGCTTATCACAATAAGCACACCACTCAGTCACCCTTACCTGCAGAAAATGTACCTGGGCAGTGGAAGTGTGATGATTGTTTAAATCTGCAGTCAAGGGACAATTCCTTGTATCACAACCTACTTGGGTTCACAGGGATTCAGCAGAGCCATTTGCCTAAATCATGGGTAGGCAAACTAAGGCCCGGGGGCTGGATCTGGCCCAATCACCTTCTACTGTAAATTTGGCCCATGGATGGTCTGGGAATCGGAGTGTTTTTACATGAGTAGAATGGGTTCCTTCCTGCTCAATACTGTTAGAAGTTTCTAAAGCTACATCTTTTAAAAAAATCTAGTTTGATCATTCCTGTGGTGGGGCCCACTTGCCAGAAAGATCTCCATTCAGAAACAAGGCATGTGACAACAAAGACATAATTCTGAACAGGCCAGCAGGCTTGGCTGCGGGACCGTGAGTGCCTGGGGTCGCACACGCTGTGGGTGTGCGGGTGTCTGATGTCAGCACACTCACCGGCGGGCGCGAATGATGTCAGCAGTGTGGGCTTATTGATTACTTAACAGCAGTTGGGTCACATAAAGATGAAAAAAAACACTTTCAGCTGCTAAAAATGTTAATTGATATTCCTAACAATTAATGAATTGGCAATTTCATTTTCCAGCATAGGCAAACCATGACAGGAAAACAGGCCTTGAGTAAATTTTAACATAGGAGTTCCACGGACCAGCAATGGTCCAGAAGCTCCATTCAGGTGGTTTGGGGTATGTATTATAATCTGAATTCAAATAGTGATACAGTAAAATGCAATATAAGAAATACAACCAAAACAATGCAGCATCTAGCACAGCATATTACAGTTTCTACACCAGGAAGAAAACTTATTAAATGATCTGCCAAGACCCACAGCAATTTTCAAGTTTTCTGTAGGGAGAAAGGTTTGGGAACCACTGTCCTAACACAAAAGCTACCAAGAAGACTTTCACCTCCTCTATTAACCTACTTGCCTTCAAATTAATCATATTCATTATGTTAACAAAAGACAATATAAGCTGGACTTGTCTCTAGTGGCTCTAATCTGTATGTCTTTTGAGGTTTCACACACAAGTATTTACAAACTGTGGTTGGGTCTGGCAGCCACCCTACAATCCAATCACAGTGCAATATTATGAGTCACTGGTGTCCTTTGCACTTGAGAACTGCAGCTATGAACAAGCCTCAGAAGGATTTCCCCCTAAAATGTGTTAGGCCCAGAACAAATCTCATTTCTAGCACTTGGATTTCTTTGGCATAACTCCCCATAAGGAAGCTTTATATGTTAGTCTGCAACTGTGAGCACACTTGGCTGGGAGTAAGGCTCGTTTATCACAGAGGAATTTAATTCTGCTGGAGAATTGCCCCAAGCTGGGCAGATGCTTGCCTAAATTTGGGCAATTCCTCCTTGCTCCATTCTACAATTTTTAAGATATTGAAACTCCAGAGAGGCTTTTCAGTGCAGGTAGCTGCAGGGGAAGGATGGGATGGAAAGGTTTTCTTCTAGGAAGAAGAGTTTGGATTTGATATCCTGCTTTATCACTACCCTAAGGAATCTCAAAGCGGCTAACAGTCTCCTTTCCCTTCCTCTCCCACAACAAACACTCTGTGAGGTGAGTGAGACTGAGAGACTTCAGAGAAGTGTGACTAGCCCAAAGTCACCCATCAGTTGCATGTGGAGGAGCGGGGAAGTGAACCCGGTTCACCAGATTACAAGTCACTGCTCTTAACCACTACACCACGCTGGAAATTCCTTAAATTAACCTCTTAGGATCCAAGCCATTCTCTCTGGACAACACAGCGGTACCTCGGTTTACGAACTTAATCCGTTCCGGAGGTCCATTCTTAAACCGAAACCGTTCTTAAACCGAGGCACGCTTTCCCCAATTAGGCCTCCTGCCGCCAGTGCCCTTCCACTGTTCGGCTTCCATTCTTAGACTGAAGTAAAGTTTGCAAACCAGGACACTACTTCCTGTTTTGCTGAGTTCGTAAACGGAATAGTTCGTAATCAGGGCTGTTCATAAACCAAGGTACCACTGTATTCTTTTCCATGGGCTGATGAGAACCACTTTTTACTACAATTCTCACCAGAAGTCAAAATCCTGCAATATTCATTTTACCCCCACTTTCTAAAAAGTAGGGATAGAGATGGTTGTGATCTTAACCAGATGAGGATAATATGAAATTATATGAAATTATAAACACATATGCACAGGTAGGCATGACTGATAGATACTTGTATGTTTGTTTTCAAAAGCTGAAGGGTGATTAAGCCCAACGTGTACTAGGTACTCGAGAATAACCCTTCATGGAAAGGGTTAATACTTTGTGAACAGCAAGTATATGGATCTCAGGCACAGATTTCTCTAACAGATTATTTTTTAAAAAAACCCCACCTCCCATCAGAATTACAAAGTATCGGAGCATTTCATATACAAACTTGACAATCACGAAGCAGAGGTGTGATCCAAAAGCACTACCCCACACATTTCTAATCGTGGATAGTGGAAGATTACTGGTTGGAAGGCAAGAAAATTCCCATTTGCATTACTTTAACATCTTCCATTCTTCCTGTTTATGCCCTAAGCCTATAAAATATATTTATAAATCAAAAGCCAGCACAGAACAACCAGATTTTAGAAGGAATAAGTCAAGCACCAGTTTTTGGAACAAGACTAGAGAACAGGATTTCACAGTGAGAAACTTTAAATACCCTGCAGCTGGCCTCTGAAATACAGTCTTCCCAACAGCATCGCATTAAACAGAGGCAGATTTCATGTGGCACCCAAATATGACTCCCTCCCACACTAGGCTGATGCTTCCAGGCTTTGTGATAAATTGACATCAAACGCAGACCTAGAAGAACGAGGTATTTACTTTAAAGGGATTAATCCTGCATTTTGTTACACTTCCTATTTGTTTTGATGCAGTGCTCCAAATCTAGGCAATGGCAGGCTGAGCAGCGTCAAGGCAGAGGAGATACAGCATTCTCTGACTTCAAATGAATTACACAGAATTAAAATTCAGTGAAATTAAGTTCAACATCATTACACGCACTGTAGTTTGCAACATCAAAAGTAAAAGGCAGCAAGCTATGGCCTCGTAACATAGGCCAAGCCAAATCAAAGCACTAAGCTAAACTGACACACAAACACCGGAAATAGAACTGTCAGACAATTATACTTTCACATATCGTAAAACAGCCTCTGATCGGTCCAATGCAAGGGCTAGAAGACACAGCTATATGGTATATCTATGCCTCTGATCTAACATTTCCTTAAAACTTTCATCTAGCCTTTACCCCTTTCCTTTGCCTTTTGATTCAGTCCTTCAAATATGCTCTCAAAAATAGCTTTTATGTCACCAGTGGTTAACAGAGATGTGAGTTCTGCTTCTTCAGAATCACCTGACATTGTATGATACCCCCACTCCTGCCTTAACAAACCTAGGTTCTAGTATTATTTGAAATTATAGGGAGGACCTGGAAATGTTAAAGGATTGCCCAGCTGCTAATATTCTCTTCTTAGGCAAGAAGCTCTCGAAAAGATGGCAGCAGTTCAACTGTAGACATGCTTGGAAGAAGCAATTATCTGGTCCCTCTTCAATCCAAATTTAGGCCCAGATACAGCACCAAATTGGCACTAGTCACCTGGCTTGATGTGCGTTGCTGAAAGGATGGAGGAGTGCTACTCTATTGATTCTCCTTGGCCTTGTCAGCTGTGATACCATGGGCCATGGTTTCCTCCTGGAGTGGCTCTGAGGATTGTGAGTGCATTCTATTGGCCTGACACATATTGGACCAGTTCTTAAAGACTTGCAGTGGTTGCCAATGTGCTTCCAAGCCCAGATCGAGGTGCCTGAATTGACAAATAAATCCCTAAATGACTTGGGTCCCAATATCTGAAGGAGCATCCTCTCCCATAAAGACCTGCCAAGGTGCTGAGATCTGAGGGAGAGGCCCTGCTCATAGTTCTGCTGCCTTGTGAAATTTGTGGTGCATGAGAGGGCCTTCTCGGTGGTGGCCCCCAGACTGTGGAATGCCTCTCCCAAGTTGCCTCTGGCCTTGTCACTGTATACTTTTTGACATTAGGTCAATATACCCTTTTATTTATTATTTATGCAATTCACAGTATAAAAATACAAGATAAAAAACGAAGAAAATCCATAATAAAAACAAGAACAAAAACACCATAATAATAATAATAATAATAATAATAATAATAATAATAATAATTGTACCCTGCCCATCCAGCTGGGTTTCCCCAGCCACTCTGGGCGGCTTCCAACAGAGATTAAAATACATTAAAAGATGACACATTAAAAACTTCCCTAAACAGGGAACCCCATTCTCCTTCTGCACAAGCCACTGGAGGTGAAATATCTTACATGATTTAATTGTATTGAGCTGTATGTAACCTCCCTTGGGGCCCACAAAGTGAAGGGAGGACTAAAAACAAATAAGGAAATAAAATGTGTCCAAGCATCATTTATTTGAAGACAATGTTAGCTCTTCCTCATTTAAAATGAATGTTGAGGGAAGTAAGAAGTTTATATAACTGAGAACACAATACACAAATAAAGTCATATTCTGGGCTGTGCCCTCAGATAACCCCCTTGATGCCAACAAAGGACCCTGCATCTCTCTCATATATATATATATATATATATATATATATATATATATATATATATATATAAACATTTTTAAAAGCTTTTTTCTGCCATGGGTGACACTGGGCACACAGCATTCTTCCTTCCTTCCCTCTAGAATGCATCACTTGCCTTTTTGTTTGGTGGTAGTAGCCACCATGATTATGATGATTTATTAAGTTATATACTGCTTAATGCCAAAATAGACTTCTAAACTGATTGCTTGTGTTTAGGGTTGTGTTCTTTGTTCATTTGAAATGTTATTTGTTGGGGGTGTTTTGCTTATTTTGGGCGAGGTGTTGCCTCCTTACCCCCTGTACTTTAGAAAAGGTTGTAGATGTTTTGCACACTGTTTTGGAGAGTCTCTGAGCATCATGAGTTTTTCTTCTGTGAAATGGTACTTTGTGGTAACCACGACAGTTTCATAGATTTCCAAATATGGCCCCAGGTCCAAAAAGGTTAGTCTACTCTGGATATCACCCCTTGAATTTAAGGAATTACCTTATTTGCAAATAAGTTAGAGTGGAAGTGATATAAATTAGATTTTAATACGAAGTGCATGGGCAACTATTTTTAATTAGGAGATGAAGATGGATCTGCAGAAAGGAAACTTTCCTAAGTGTGTTCTATATTTTTCTTTCTTTTCAACCCCAGATTGAATCCAGGTGTTATATGCCTTTTTTCAGAATGGGAATAAAATTACAGGAGACATTCTGTCTGTCAACCATCCACTTACCCTCAAAAGGGAAGACAAATCTGCATTGGACACAATGAATATGCACATGTATGTCCTCTTTTGTGAATGGGTTAGAGGGCCCAATTCATACACAATGAACTGGGTCTAGAAAATCCTGCTGGCACCTCTGCTTCTGAGGCACTGCCATGCTGCTAAACTCAGCTAAAGCAGCTCTTAAACATGTGCAGAACACTTAGTACAACAGGAAAACAAGCCAAACATGGACACTTATTCAAATTCAGAAACAGCTTCAGAAATCTAGCTTTATTTTCAGTTCTCATATTCTCCATCTTGTGTTTTAATTATATCCATGTAATTCAGTCCAATGTTTCCAGAGAACAAAAGATAGATTCCCATAAATGACTTTTGAGATGCAAGAATGAACAGCTTATGATTAACAACAATGAAAATGTTTAAAAACCTTCCAGTAGCACCTTAGAGACCAACTAAGTTTGTCATAGGTATGAGCTTTCCTGTGCATGCACACTTCTTCAGATATGAAAACATTCGGTAGAGTTAAAGGTATTAAATGAATTGTTGTGCTGAAAAAAATACAGGTTGCATGGCTAGTATCTTAAGCTGAATTAGACACTCTTCTAGTATACAATTGTCACATTAAAGTACTTTACAGCCAACTAATCAAGTGTTTTATTTAAAAACTTTAAAAATATAAAAAAGGGTTCAACAAGTGTGTGATTGGAAGATACTAAATTTTAGTCTTAAAATGCAAAGCATGTAGTTTCAAAGATATATGGGGAAATAATAAAAGTCTGCCCGCAAAGTAAAGTTCTTTTGACATATAAGCACCAGACCTTCTGAATATACATCTAAAACTACTGTATATGCAGAGTAGTAGCTATTAAAAAGGATGCTGCAGAGATCTGTAACTTTCAAGATATAGATTTTCCTATCTAGACTATACAGTACAGTATCTAGGTATGCTAACAGCAAACTTTCTGCCTTTGGTGCACCCTTCGGAGTTTGAATCCCAAGCAAGATCACTCATCCTCCATGCCCACACCACCACACTTTTGCAAAAAAGAGAAATAAATAAAAGTGTATGGTCTTCATATTTTAGAAGTAGTAGTATCCAGATCCTATTTTCATGTCAAGAACATGTGTGAAACACTTGCAAAGCTTTGACACTGCCAAGTACTCTGAAAGTTCACGCTTACAGAAATAATGCAACAGCTAAAATGGTACAAAAACAGTGTGGTGGAAGGAGAGAGAATGTCCCTTCCTGAGTTTGGTACAGTTTACAGTATTGATTTGAAGGTGTGAGATCTGTTCCACTAAGACAGCAGCTGCATGCTTGAAATGCCCAGGATTTGGTAGTCCAAACCCTTAATATTTCCATCTGGTAGCTCTTCTCATTATGATAGTCTTATGGAAAACTTTGTGGTTGGTATTAAACTAAATAATTGCATGAGTGGAATCATTACTGCTAGTGCAACAGGGGACCTTCTCTCCCCCCCCAGCACTGTACCCAAAACTGTTCCGGATGGTTGCGGGAAGAACCCATAACAGATTTTGAGGTATCTGGGGGAGGGGGGGGCAGTCCTGTTGCACAATGAGAAATCCTAGTGCTTACAGAACATTCTCCTTAGCAGTACACTGAATACAACCCTGTGTGGTTTTCTTCTTGCTGATATGATCACTTCAACTCTAACAGCATATGTTCCTTATGGGAAATCAAGTCAACCTGACCTCTATTTTGCCAACGGCAGTCCCCCCAGCCAGTCTGAACAACAACCAAACTGAATGCAGTTGACCAGTCTTGAATGGCACAGGCTCAGTAAACCACCTGCTGCTGCCTGCCAACAACTGGGAGACTGTCAGTTACCTGGCAGGCTACAGTTGGTGAACTGATGGCGAACTGCATTCAGAAATGTAGGAGAGAGATGGGTGGGGAAAGGAAAATCTGAAAGCTGAAGAATTTCCATCCGAATGATTCTTATTTTGAAGCTCATTTGAAAACTCTATAGATGGGTAAAAATGGGTGAACAATTTGTTAATAAACATAAATGTTTTTAGGGTTCATAACTATTGAAACCATTCTGTGTTTACCCATTCAAAAGTTGCTGGTGAAGAAAAACGAATGGATGTATTTTAAATAATTTTCTTTTAGGACTCAGAAGGGAAGAACTGATTTATGGCAGTAAATACTAAGTAACTGGAACAATACACAATCCTAATCCTAGGATGACATAATTGGAAAGTCATTGAAAATAATCTGTTCCATCTCCCTGCCCTGGTTTAATCCAGAATGCTTTGAATACAGAAATAAAACTAAGTTTAATTTGGGAGGTTAGACTGCAGTCACATATACTCATTTTCATGAACCCAGTGGCAGTTACTTCTAAAGAGACATGTATATGATTGTACTGTACATACATCTGTTGAGGACTATTGTATCCTATGGCTATATTTGAGGCAATTGCTTGGAGCCGCCCATTACTAAAACCACACGGATTGGAATTTCTGAAGCATTTTCCACGTCAAAGCATGGATTGGCTTTTTGCAGAGGGAAGCAAAGCCCAGGGCTATACCAGCTGTGGCAATCACAAATGAGGCGGGAATGTGAAAATTCAACTGTGAATGTTACTTTCCATAAGAGAAGCTCCCCTAACATAATTTTTAGGTACCTATACCTGCACATATGTGGGACCTGCAGGAAAAAATTGCATTATATCCTCTCCTGCTAGCAGCTTTCCTATTCAGGGCTGCTTTCAGCCAGCCATGCACTCCCTCCCTCCAGGATACTCAATTCCCCCTACTGTTTAATTTCTCAGAGGGATGCCAAATTTGAAGATCAGATATTATATTTCTTTATTTATAAAGTGAGATACTCAGGGTCCAAAATTCTATACCAAATAATGCACTTCAGCTGTGGACATGTGTGGTTTACTTACACCTGATTAAATGTGTGTTATTAGAAGATAGGAAGCCTTCATATTTAATTAAATGCTTCCATTGTTGCTATGTAGGGAAGAAGGAAGAGTCTTCTCACCTCCATACTTGCTCTTCATTAGCAGAAGCAGGACTGAAAATAACAACAGTAATAGAGGAATATGCAAGAGAAGGGCTGGAACATGTGGGAAAGGGGTTATTTCCCCAAACACTCCTTGCTGTGAAAAGAATCACTGTTCAGCTTTTTTTCCCACCCCCCCCCCCAAAAAAAAACCCTACATAGGTGAGTCAAAGATTATAGCCTGCATTCAAACAACTAATTCTGCACATTCACAGCTAAGGAGTTTTGGACCTGTGTTTCTTGACACAGGCTGCATTGCAAATCTCTTTTAAAACCGAGCAGAGTTTAGAACTGTGTGAAATATTGTGTATGTGCATATGTCTTCTGTTCAAAATTCTTGGAAATGCTCCAAATAGTGTGTGTGTGTGTGTGTGTGTGTGTGTGTACACACACACATACACACACAGTGTCCACTAACCACTTTTTCAAATTAATTTACAGCAAAAGTATGTACAATACAAGGAGCAAAGCAGACTGTAAATTAGGAAGACTGTAAATTATACTTCCCACAATAATGGAGATTGTGCAGGCTTTGATTCATGGAAACACTAACTACTGGAGCGGGAGGCTCTTCAACTCAAGTCTACCAAGTGAAAAGCAATGCCAGTCAACACACAACATTAGACAGGGATATTGACTTGGGCAACTATATGGAATGGGAAAGCAGAACAGTTTATGAATGCAGGTCGCAACTTCATTAATACATTCCATGAACAAGAATTATTTGTGAGATTAAATGGTAGATTTTAAAGTAAAAACAAGGATGAATCTCTTCGTTTTTTGTATCAATAGACAAATACATTCTGGATATTGTTACAATGGCACTAAATTTTAAACTAGAGAGTGAGAGCTATTTTTGCAAATTAGTAGGTAATGGAAAATGTTTAAATCTGGGTGACTTTAACAGAAGGAAGCATCCAGCTATTAAAAAAAGAATCAGAGCCAAAATTGGGATATTAAAGCAGAATCTGTACATTGCAATAAAAATGTAAGCTTAGAAATACAAAAGTATGTTTGCTTTAAAATATTCCCATATCAGAAACAAGGGAAGTTAAAGAGTCAAAAAAATAAAACGAGATGGGAAATGAAGACTGCACATACAGAGAAGCTGGTGGTGACTGAAGATTTTTCAGTCAGTTCAATATCTGACTAGAATGAAGTCATAATCCTTTCCAGAGGATAATTCACATTGGGTATATGGGGAGAATCCCTCTGGAACTCCAAATATGCTCTGTTTGTTCAGATATCACACACACACACACACACACAAAATCCTCCGATTCCCAAGAGGTAGATGCATTACTGAATTAACAACACTGGAAGCATGACAGAAAACATTCTTGCTTCCCCTAGCAGGAAGCCAACAATGAAACATCAAACAAAACTTGCAAACTCAGTGAGAATCAAAACTCCGAGGAACTGATGAAAAAGCCCTGGTGGTGAAATAGCACCTATCATTCCTTAGTACATGAACAATATGAATTTATATTGACTTGAAATAAAAATTCTTGCACACTTCGCGTCTGGGATGGAACAGGAGGAGAGGCAGATACTAACAAACGTGATCTAAGTAGATAATCAACTACGTACCTCTCCAAAGATTTTCCCTTGAGATCTTAGCTGGAATAAAAACACAGTATGGTTTCAATTCTTGACTATGGATATGCTCATAACCACCACAAAGTTAACACACACTACTGAGTTTTATATCAATTTCCATTCGATCACAAGTGATAACAAAGCTACACAAACCGATTAGAAATTCATGCTGGGGGTGAAAGATTGCTATATGCTCCATCCCTAAGCCACACAGCAGAAAGAGCAAGTTAAAGTTCAAACACCACATCATTAATATCATGTAAAGGGCTTGGCACTAAGACATACCATATGCTGTTTAACAACAGATGCACTAATACAGCTTCACCAGTGCTGTAGGGTAAGAAAGCAGAGCTAATTCATAATAAATTAAACATACTTATGACATTTGGATAAAGAAATCCTTACCTTTTCCTTTAACTGTCCAAGGTTGTATCCTCTCCAGAAACAGAAGCACAAGAAATACAGGAAGGTATTGCTTTCTCTGTGTGTTCTGGAAAATGTGGATGGGCAGTGGAAGGAGCAAATAGGCAAGTGAGCATTCATGCTTCAGCTAGCCAGCTTGCAGATGAAGCTTTGCAGCTAAGTCCCCAAGACCTTCTCACGGCCGCTGATCTCATCCACGAAACTGAAAGAGCATCTCAGCAGGACACTGCCAGCTTCCCTTTCAGAGCCCTCTCACTGACAACCATTCTCTGGCAAGTGAAATGTCAAGAACCAGGCAGGGGCGGTGTTTGGAAAAGGAGGGAGGTGGAGGGATAAGAGATTCTCACCATCCATCAACCTCAAAACCTATTCAGCAAACTGCTTGAATGGAGCCGGCATTTCATTCTCCATGGTAACTGGAGATGGAAGGAAGATGGGAAGAACGCAAAAAGAGGCACGTTGAGCTGGTCTGGGGGAAAGTGGCATTAAGAAAAGGATGGGAGCATTCCAAACCCCAGCCCATGCCTTCAGCTTACAAGGAAGGAAAAATAAAAGGTCTCTTTCAGCTTCCACCTCTTTCTTCCGGGTGGCAGAATTTCCTGGTATTCAGGCAAAAGCACTTTCCTCTTGGGGTGCAGAAAACCAAGTAATTTGCTGCTCTAAGTACTGCTAATGGAAAGCAAGCTGTCCCATTTGCTATTGAAGGAGCAACTGCTATCAACTGCTTCATGCTCTCTTGATGATCGACATACAGAAATGTATCTATTTCATAAGCCATAACTTTGAGCAGTATACACAAGAATTTGACATCTACAATACTATAGTAGCATATGATCTGGGATAGCTCAGTTGGTAGAGCATAAAACTATGGGCGTCTTAGTCAGGGTCATGAGTTCGAGCCTCACATTGCACAACCGATTCCTGCATTGCAGGACTAGATGATCCTTGTGGTCCCTTCCAACTCTGCAATTCTATGATTCTAGAGATAAAACCTTAAATGAAAACAGAATAAAACTGAGAGGAATAAAAGTATTCAGCCAGCTAAAAATACAATAATTTAAACGCTTTGGCAAATAAAAAACGTTGAACCTGGCACTGAAAGGATGCAATATCCTTTACTATTAAAAGGATTAAAGAATTCATTATAACACTCAGCTTTCATTAACAGCAGGGTAATATCTTTGCTAGGTTCAACTAAATTTTGTCCATTTTCAGCAAAGTTACTCATTTTGCCATGACAGCCAACAGGCATAAACCAAATTCATCTTACAATGAAAGAGCTACCAGTACAGGTGTTCCTCTGCCTGAAAATCAGGTTGCACATCCATCTCCTCTTGAACGTGGCTCAACATTATCTGATGCAATGAGCAAAGTGCTCTCAAAAACCAGAAAATTTAACTGAAGGAAAAGCAGACACTAAATACTGAAAAGCTAGACTTCACCTGACCCACATTAAGAAGAACCACATACAATTTAGCTTATAATAACATTCTGACCCTTGGGCATCCTCCTCTTGTACATTAAAATTTGAAAAGCCACTACAAAAGTCCTTATTTCACGCAGATTGTGCCCAAATTAACATCCTAACCCTACAAAGCTACTGAGTTTCAAAAGGAATAAGATTAATGCACAATAACCATACAGAGGAATTAAAAACACAATGAATTCAGGCTGCACCAGCCGATAATATACTATATTGAGAACTTCTATCAGAGTCCTTTCCCTCTCAGCATCTCAAAAGTTTCCTTTCTGTAGCCCAAACTCCTTTATATTGGGACTCCGATTCAGTTTTACTCATTCTAGAGGTATTGCACCATGGCTCTGTATAGCCTGAGTAATTCTAGTCCAGGCATCCCCAAACTGCGGCCCTCCAGATGTTTTGGCCTACAACTCCCATGATCCCTAGCTAACAGGACCAGTGGTTGGGGAAGATGGGAATTGTAGTCCAAAACATCTGGAGGGCCGATGTCTGGGGATGCCAGTTCTAGTCCATATTTGCAAGTCTAAGCAATTTAAAACTCAAAAACACTGTGCAGTCACATTACTACACTGTTTTCGTATTCTACAGGTTTGAACGGAACATTACATTTCTTCTCTTCTCCATCCCTGACCTTCCTACATTGACCAAGGAGGTCTGAAGGACAGTAAGCACATTTGGCTGCTTGCATTCTCCCTCCAAACCTTCCCACTTAACATGTGGTGGTCAGGGGCCAGGGGCCAAATATACAAGTTAAGCATGCCTGAATAGGCCTTGTGTTGCCCTCATCTTGGGACCAGTAATGCAGATATGAAATGCTGGTCAACCTAAAACATGTTAACAGCTAAAATTAAACCTCATAAAATTGAAATTTTGGGAGCCTGGGAAGGGAAGGGAAGCTAAAAAAGCTGGATGCCTAAACAGTATGCTAATAAAAGCACTGGTTCACGCTGATCTAGAGAAACACCTTGAGCACAAAAAATTAATCAGACTTCCCTTCAAATAATTTATATCTAATCAATTCACTGCACTGAATGCACACTGTGATGGATTTCTATTCTATCATTTCGAACACCACCTTGTTTTTTTAAAGAGGGATTTAATATATAATGAAACTGCAGGGAACGAGATTTATAATTCCATCCCACCCTCACTATTCAGCCTCCACTCTCAGGACTCAGATGAAATGGAAGAATGCGCAACGGCCATGTCACTTGAACACTGCCCGCAAGGCAAGCAGTCTGTTACCATAATCATCCATTTAAGCTTCCACTGGATACTGCCTCTTCTGCACATTCCATCTGATGAGAGTAGATCACATGGGTCTTTTGTTATATGCATCACTAACTTGTTACAAAAATCTTTTCAGGGATGGGAACATGTTCTTTTAAAAAGGGCACTTAAAAAGCAACATGGAGGTTGCAGGGAAAATATTTTATGATCCAAGTCTTTATGGCGATCTTATATGCAAACCCAAAAAGGGAGACTATTTTTCCTCTCTTTGTTCTGGCAAGGCGACACGGAAACATCCCATAGTTTCACGTTGTTCACAACGAAGGAGAGGAAGAAGTCCGAATAGCAAAAGGCTTCCGTGTCTTGTTCAACATAGCACTCAGGCACTCCTGTGTACAGTGGAACCCCTACTTACGAATTTAATCCGTTCCAAATGCACATTCATATGTAGAAACATTCGTAAATCGAAACAATGTTTCCCATAGGAATTCATTGGGAACGTATTAATTCGTTCCGGAGCCTTACCTCCCTCGCTGCCCTGGGCTTGCCGCCGCCGCCAGATCGGGACCTCGCTGGCCTCGTTGCCCTGCGCTCACCGCCGGATCAGGCCCTCACTGGCCTCGTTGCCCCGCACGCGCCGCCACTGCTGGATCAGGCCCTCGTTGCCGCCGCCGCGAGGTCGGCCTTCTGCAGCGAGCGGGGCCACGGAGGAGCGAGAGGCAGAGGCCTCAGCCGCCCGGCCCCTACCTGTAGCGCTCACTTACTTGCCTGCCTGCCTGCTGATGGCTTCTCTTTCTCCTTTGCCTGCTCCGAGCTCTGTGAGCGCTTGGAGCAGGCGAAGGAGAAAGAGAAGCCATCGGCAGGCAGGCAGGCAGGCGAGCGAGCGCTACAGGGGCGGAGGTGGGGCCTGATCCGGCCGTGGGCCGAGCGCCGGCGGGAGGCCGCTAGCGGTGGAGGCGGGGCCCGATCCGGATGTGGGCCGAGCGCCGGCAGGAGGCCGCTAGCGGTGGAGGCGGGGCCCGATCCAGCCGTGGGCCGAGGGCCTGAGGTGGTGGGAGGCTGCTAGCGGAGGCGGAAGGGTCTGATTCGGCCGTGGGCCAAGTGCCCGAGGCAGCGGGAGGCTGCTAGTGGCAGCGGCGGGGGCCCGATCCAGCCTTCGGATGTCGAAAAAATTCGTAAGCAGGCCCCAATTTGTATCGTTCGTAAGTAGAATTTGTCGTAAGTAGGGTTATTCGTTAGTCGAGGTACCACTGTATAGGGACAACATAACCTTTACAAGTAATTAACAGAGGAGCTTAAAAACCAGAACCTTTAACTCACACTACATAAGACTGCTAACATCATAAGATATCTAAATCCCTGTAATACCAACATCAGATGGCTGTGTTAAATGACCCCAACAAGTTTCCTACATCCTTATACAGTATGTAAGAATCCCCCCCCAGGTGCAAAGAAGTGTTGAAGTTTTGAAATTAAAAGAGGCAAATAAAATAAAAACCAAAGGAAAATACACAGAGAGAGTATTTTAAAACTGCTTGGCAAGAATTTTTGAATGCTGATGATAGTTAAGCCAGCAGAGAAAAAATAAAGGGTCTATAGGATATTCATATTTACTATGTGTCACTATATTCAATGGTATTTATGTCCCAGTAAGGGTGCGGTCTAAACCACAGAGCCTAGGGCTTGCCGATCAGAAGGTCGGCGGTTTGAATCCCCACGATGGGGTGAACTCCCGTTGCTCGGTCCCTGCTCCTGCCAACCTAGCAGTTTGAAAGAACGTCAAAGTGCAAGTAGATAAATAGGTACCGCTCCAGCAGGAAGGTAAACGGCGTTTCCGTGTGCTGCTCTGATTCGCTAGAAGCAGCTTAGACATGATGGCCACATGACCCTGGAAGCTGTATGCTGGCTCCCTTGGCCAGTAAAGCGAGATGAGCGCCGCAACCCCAGAGTCGTCCGCGACTGGACCTAATGGTCAGGGGTCCCTTTACCTTTAAGGGTGTGCAGAACTACATACAGCTTAACAAATCAATCCTACTCATGTCTACTCTGAAGTATGTCCCACTGAACTTGACAAGACTTATTCTCAAGTAAGCATGTGCTGGATTGAGGGCCACAATAATACAGAGAACAAGGCATGGTTTTTATAATTCTAGAATATCTCACAAAGGAACTCACAAGATGAAACAAGTAAATCTGTTCACATGATTATGTGCAGGGTGGAAGAAGTAACTGTTTTCTCTTTCCTTTGTCAAACGGTTTGAGAGATGTTGTATTAGATGTGCTGCCCAGTTTTAGTTTCCAAGATTAATAAGACAAATACTGGTGGGAGGTGTGGGTAGATACCATAAGATATTGAGTTACAAGCCATATCTGCTCTGCTTTCAGGCTGATGTGGCACAAAAGCAAAAGAAAATGAAAAAATATATCAAACTAGAAATTAGGATAGTGGTAATCAATATATATAAAAGCTGACAGAACTTTTAGCCATCTGATTTCACAATTCAGGCCTTTTGCATATTACAAAACAACAGATCTGGGTTTGCTATAGACTACAGCAGTGTTTCCCAACCTTGTGCCTCCAGCTGTTTTCGGACTACAATTCCCATCATTCCTGACCACTGGTCTTGCTAGCTAGGGATGATGGGAGTTGTAGTCCCAAAACATCTGGAGACACAAGGTTGGGAAACACTGGACTAGAGTATAAGCATAACAGAAATGTGTGGTATATTTATGATAAACGTACGGTACCTGTATGATACATGTTTGTCGCAGTTCACTCTCTTGGGGGTATACCTAAGAAATGTGTGCTAATGTCCCTCAGTTTGAGGCATTTGTGTTTCTAGCAACAAAATCCATGATAAATGCAAAACACATTTTTCTTCTAGTTGCAATATCTATACCCTGTAGCCACCCCGTGATAACTTGTTCACATGTCTTTGTCCCTCATACAGCAAATTTCCAAATTGCCAACATATTCCTAACTTCCTTCCCTTCAACAGTCAATGTCCTTAGCAAAATCTGTAAGTCAAAACTGTATGCTAATTCAATACAGTACTAAGTTTGTCCAGCTTGCACAATTTTTCTATTTGCAGAACTCCTAATTTAGAAGGCACTTGCTATATGTTGCACACAGTTATGCATAACAAAAGTTACATCTTCCAATGAAAACTGCAACTTGGAGGAAGCAATTTGGAGCAGAGAAATGGAATGGAGGAAGCACTGGTTTGTCTTGTGTTCCACCCGTATTTGATTAAAAATTTTTTTGAGAGGAATAAGGATGCAAAACAATAAGTATGCCAAAAAGGGAGCAAACAAATATGAATGAAGAATGAATACCAGAAAAAGATGGTACTACTTTCAGTTGCTGATGGCTTACTCCACTTTGCTAGAAACACATGTACAGAAATAATAGTTCACAATAACTTTGCACCTTCCAAATCAACTACAGTTCCTAGACTCCAGAGAGTCTTAAAGGGAGCTAGCTACTGTGTTTGCTCCAGTTGGCAGATTTATTTTACATTTAAAATCTTTGACATTTGAAACACCAAAGGAGTTGAGTGCTGAAGAACCAAGGGTTTTAGTAAGTGCTCTAACTGGGCATCTGTATAAGGGAAGTATACATTTAGCATGTTGATATAATGAATTTTGTTGCATGATAAGGGATCGAAACACCAATATGGGATAAGCTTTTTTTCAAAATGGTTGCAAATTGGGGGGATGGATTGGGGAATGACTGGATAATTCATATTGGCCTCGTTCACACGGCATGGCAAGCCAGACTGTTATCTCCCACAACCTCTTGTGGGCAAAGTTTGAAAGGTGAGCGGAGCTGTTTTCCCTGCTTTTTTGCCCACTGTTTTCCACAGCACTTTGAAAGGGGCTTTGCAGGCACCAGCAAGAGTGGAGGTGTCTACAAACACCCTTACAGGCCCAGCCCCAATCTTACCTGCCCCACACCTAACATTATATGATTTTGGTGTAGGGCAGTTAGGTGTGGCTTAGCTTTGCAGGAGAAAAGGAGAGGCTGGTGGGTCTAAATAGGCATGTAACCAAGAGGTCCCCCACTGCTGCTTTAAGTCATGGTTCAAAGGTGAACTCCACAGAGTGCTGGAGCACACTGCTAAAATTTCAGCCTTTTCACTTCTCTGCCATGCTGCCAGAAGCTAAGCCATAGTTTAGCTTAGCATTACATCCAAACCTGGGCTTGCGGTATGCTCCCTCCAAACACACCTAAGAACAAACCATTACAGTGGTACCTCGGGTTACGAACTTAATTCATTCTGGAGGCCCGTTCTTAACCCAAAACCGTTCTTAACCTGAGACGTGCTTTCGCTAATGGGGCCTCCCCCTGCTGCTGTGCCACCAGCAAGCAATTTCCATTCTCATCCTGGGGCAAAGCTCGCAACCCGAGGTACTACTTCCGGGTTAGCGGAGTTTGTAACCCGAAGTGTTTGTAACCTGAGGTACCACTGTACTTTTCAATGTTAATGGGGGGGGGAAACAACCACTGCCATTTTATGTCATGTACACAGATTTACATGGATAGTGTTGGCCATATGGCTTTAGTTAGATTTAGAAGTTAAAAGCAGGATACATAGAACAACCCTAACATACCAGCATCATACATAATACAAGTAACCCCTGCAAAACAATTTTGGGGTATGATTGTCACAAGACTGATAAAGCGTATCACATCCTATTTGGAGCCTCACGGGTAGGTTATGATTTCATGCGATAAAACACTGCAAGATATTTGTTCTTCAGTTACTGTTCTACACGTCCCATGATATGATAACTAGAAAAGATAGCCATATCAAACTGACCTGTTTATTCTTGCTACAAAAGGAGGAAATGGTGGTTTCTATTATTTTCTGGTGCCAAATCCCCCCACCCTTCCAGCTAGGCTTCATCCAGGCATGGTATTTAATGCATAAGTTTTACTGATTATAATGGCAGCATTTCTGTCCTGATTTCTAATGTTCCTTTCGCACTGCAGTACCTATATGCCACCATGTCACACTAAGTTTCATTCACAGCAGTACGTACCGAAGTGTAAAAAGGAGCTTAGAAATCACTGTCTCCACTCAATAGTTGTTGAGCAGAGGGGGCAATCCTGGAGCATCACTCCAATCCTCTAGATTGATCCTACAGCTGAGCTATTATATACTAAGTTCTGAACTATTACTTGAGCTCCTACATTCTGTGAGGCTTCAAGGCTATGATGTAGCACAGCTGTAGAGACAGAAACAGAACTTTAGAGCATGAGACTCTTAACCTAAGGGTCGTGATTCTGAGCCCCATGTTGTGTGAAAGATTCATGCATTGCAGAGGACTGGACTAGACCCCACTTGTTAGGGTTTTCTCTTATCAGACATCATACACAAACTATGGTATGCAAACTAACTCAAAACTATCACTTTTGGTTTTCTCAACTCGTGCTTTGTCAATTCTGACATCAAACTCAGCCATGTGGTAAAGCTTCCTTAACCATGGTGTGCATAGCTGCCAAGTTTTCCCTTTTCTTGCGAGGAAGCCTATTCAGCATAAGGGAAAATCCCTGAAAAAAAGGGATAACTTGGCAGCTATGATGGTGTGGCATGATACCTGAACTGAGCTAATGAGATTTGATATTTATGATCAAAATGTGTTGCGCTAAGATACACCAATACACTTTAAAAAGTTTTCCTCCATGTTTGCTTGTGATCTGTTATGCCCCATATTCCCCTTCAGTTTTCATCCCAGTTCTTACAGTTCAAATAGGCTTTTATGGAAATCACTGCTCAAAAGCCAATTCCATACGACGGTAACATAAAAGGAGGGATTGGCACTCTCAGTTTGCAATCTCACAACTAGATCTCTTCAATTTGCAAAAGCACATTACTGTCACACCATGACATTGGAATGGTCAATTGCCCCAACTGTTAATGCTCTGTATCCAAGTGCTTAGTAGTATGTGTTAAACACATGGCATATGCCACTCTAGCAGCAATCATATTAACACTGCAATGTTGCAGTTTTTATACATTTTCAGGATAAGGCAACTTCACGCCCTGAACACTTCTCCATGATACAAGCTGAAAAGCCCGTACCTTTCAGATCCTCTCTTCTCCATGCTTCTGGAAAATGACTAAAAATATTGCAGTGCTTTGACAGATCACACTTAACATTCTATGAGCCGATAGTTCATATTCCAGTGGGCAAAATCTAATCTGCACTCTGAAGTAACTGATATTGGCAGGTCTAACATTCTGCAACTCAATGGAATGTAAATATATTTCAAACATATGGACTTTGAGCACTCATCTTCCAACAACCCCTTTGGTTAGCAGCCAGAACAAAACTCGTAAGCCGATTTGTAATAAGAACAAAGTCACTCCTTTCAGCTAAAAGAGGGAAGAAAGGACAACTTGGATTAGATAGTTACAGAGCAGGAAAATTAGAGCCTAGATAGAGATTCTTTCATAGAGATTCTTTCATAGAGATTCTTTCATAGAGATTCAAGGTTAATAATAATAATAATAATAATTTATTTATACCCTGCCCATCTGGCTGGGTTTCCCCAGCCACTCTGGGCGGCTTCCAACAGAAAAATAAAATACAACGATCTATTAAACATCAAAAGCCTCCCTAAACAGGGCTGCCTTCAGATATATTCTAAAAATCTGGTAGCTGTTTTTCTCTTTGACATCTGATGGGAGGGCATTCCACGGGGCAGGCACCACTACCGAGAAAGTGCTCTGCCTGGTTCCCTGCAACTTGGCTTCTCGCAACAAGGGAACCGCCAGAAGCCCCTCAGTGCTGGACCTCAGTGTCCGGGCAGAACGATGGGGGTGGAGATGAACGAGGCCATTTAGGGCTTTAAAGGTCAGCACCAACACTTTGAATTGAGCTCGGAAACGTACTGGGAGCCAATGTAGATCTTTCAAGACCGGTGTTATGTGGTCTCGGCGGCCACTCCGTCACCAGACTAGCTGCCGCATTCTGGATTAGTTGTAGTTTCCAGGTCACCTTCAAAGGTAGCCCCACGTAGAGCGCATTACAGTAGTCCAAGTGAGAGATAACTAGAACATGCACCACTCTGGCGAGACAGCCGTCCTGGACAAAGAATTGACCTGTGCCTCCATGGACAGCTGTGAGTCCAAAATGACTCCCAGGCTGCGCACCTGGTCCTTCAGGGGCACAGTTACCCCATTCAGTACCAGGGAGTCCTCCACACCTGCCCGCCTTCTGTCCCCCACAAACAGTACTTCTGTCTTGTCAGGATTCAACCTCAATCTGTTAGCCGCCATCCATCCTCCAACCGCCTCTGGGCAGCTGGGGAAGGACTCAGTGGACAGAACTTATGCCAACCCAATTCCCCCCCGCCCAAAGGCTGTTCCAGAAGTGAGGTAGGCATAGGACTAGGCAAAGAGAGACTTACTGTACACCTGTTCCTAACCCTTTTCATTCTGGTCACATGACCTAAGCACAGTGGAACTTAGATGGCAAAAATGTTGCAAGTCAATTTTCTCCTGAGTGAAGTTTGGAATAGGGAAGCAATGCTGGCTTTCTATAATTACGAGTGCTCTGCCAGAGCACTATCTTAACAACACAGTGGAGTGCAGTGTCCTGTAGGTTGCCAGTCCATTTCTGAAGTAAATGGTGTATGGTTTGGGGCACAGGTCCCTGAAGGAGACCTTCTCCTATACCGGCCCGTGCACCGAGATAATTGTCAGAGCACTTATCCAGATGCTACCATCTTCTAAGAATGAATGGGGAGAGACTGAGAAAGGGGCCTTTGGGGCTATGGAATTCCATCTCTGGATCACTCTCCCTAGTGAGGCTCATGTGGTGCCAGCTCTCATGTTTTCAGCAGCAGATAAAGACCTTTGTATTCCCCCCCCCAGCTTTTAAAAATTGATTTTACTGTGCTCCAGCAATGATGCTCTGAAAAAGTATTAGTTCTTTTTAAAGCCTGCTGTGTTTCAAGAAGCCCCTTCTCAGGGACACTGTGTTCTATGTTCTAAATACTGTAGTTGCCTATATCAACACCATACATAATACAATTAATATTTTGGAGGATGAACAAACAGAATCCAGGGGGACATGTACAGAAATTAACAGCAAGGACCTCTTCTCTCCACATGAATCAACCCAGATCCTGCAATCATCATACACTTTACTGAGAAGCCATTATGTGTTTTGGGGCTCCATTAAAAGGATAAAGAGCAAAGGGGACAAGCAGCATTCTTGATTAATTTTCCCTGCTTGATTTTATAAAGCAGAGGTGACCCCAAAAAGCTGACTGATGTTGGAGGAATTATAGAGGCTGGGATTACATTTAGAGCACATGCTCCTCATATACTCTTCTCTAGTAAAATTTCTAAAAAGTAGGCCCATTCAAGACAACTGACCACCCTCAAGCCATACCTGGATGGTATGACCAAAGGGAGCACTGACTTTTAAAACACTAGAAATGTAAACATTATATTTTACAACTATACTTATTTACTTTAGACAGCTGCTTTAGACCACTTAAGATATTAAGAGCTGTGAATGAAGGCAGAACACATAGACAGCTCACCGAATTCAGTAACAGAAATTACCTTAAACAAGTATATTACAGATTTACAAAACCAAACCTGAAACAGTAGTTTAAATATTAAGTGTGCAAGGATAAAGCCTTTATCTTCCAACATCTTCACAAATAAAGATTTGGCATGCTACCTCAGAAATTATTCAGTAACTTGGTTCTTTTTGAGTCCCTATTCCACTGAAGTGTTTCTCAAAAATCCCATACATAATTATGATTTATATAGTACCAAATGCATGCCAAACACTTTACAAAAGATCAACAGATCTCTGCCAGAAGCCACTTTAAATATTTTTTTATTTAATAATCAATGTAAAAAGATTTTACAACTTCTTGGAAAACTGCTGAAGGGAACTGGAAAGACTCACCAATGAGTCAATCCCTTATGGAAATTATGCTTCTTGTTCCAGTGCACTAACTTGTGTATGTCTACTCAGAAATAAATCTCAATGACTTCAACAAGACTTACAAGTGAGTGTGTATAGGATTACTGCCTGAGAGATCTGAAGGATGGGGAAATATAATAATAATAATAATAATAATAATAATAATAATAATAAATTTTTATTTATACCCCGCCCTCCCCAGTCAAAACCGGGCTCAGGGCGGCTGACACCAACAGAACCACAATAAAACATAAAAACAATTAATTAAAATACAGATTAAAATACAGTATTAAAATTTAAAGTGCAGCCTCATTTCAAGTAGGCCATAAGTGGCTGACACCAACAGAACCACAATAAAACATAAAAACAATTAGTTAAAATACAGATTAAAATACAGTATTAAAATTTAAAGTGCAGCCTCATTTCAAGTAGGCCATAAATCCAAGCCATGAGGGAGAAAAACACAGGGGTCAGGCTGAGTCTAACCCAAAGGCCAGGCGGAACAGCTCTGTCTTGCAGGCCCTGCGGAAAGATGACAAATCCCGCAGGGCCCTGGTCTCCTGGGAAAGAGCGTTCCACCAGGTTGGGGCCAGTACTGAAAAGGCCCTGGCTCTAGTAGAGGCCAATCTAGCCATCTTATGACTCGGGATATACTGGTGGAAGCCTGACTTAAAACAAGAAAACCTACCCAATAGTGATCAAGAACGAGGGCAAACTCCCAAGCATTCTTCTGAAACAAAGAAGCTTAGGGTAAAGTTTCAAAACGAGCAGATAATTCCTTTTAAGAAACAAAAGCAATTTCAAGAAGGGCTGATGTGTTTTTCTGAAGGAGATAAATGAGGCACACAAACGTATCACCACTATATAAAAATGCAAAGAAAGAATATGAATGAATGCTTACAACTTACGGGGGGAGGGGAGAAATACATCTGAAAAATTATCAAGGTTTCCACATGCATCATTTGATAGATGGCACAGAAGCTTGAAAAACATTTCTGTACTGCCCTATACCTGACTACAGTGGTACCTCTACTTACGAATTTAATGCGTTCCGAACGCACATTCGTAAGTCGAAAAATATTGTAAGTCGAATCCCATAGGAATGCATTGGGATAAAAAATTCGTAAGTAGAAGCAACCCTATCTAAAAAATCATAAGTAGAAGCAACCCTATCAAAAAATTCGTAAGTAGAAAAAATCCTATCTAAACCACATCCAAGATGGCGGACGGAGCTCCATTCGTAAGTAGAAACATTCGTAAGTAGAGTTACCACTGTATCAGGTTTTCCAAAGTAATAAAAATAAAATGAAGAGAAATTTTAGGTTGTACAGAGGTTTTTACTCAGAGGCAGGGCTTTTCTGCCTTTGAGACTCCCTCAAATGCTTCTCCTGCCTCCTGTCCCTCCCCCATACTCAGGCTCCTGGTCTCCCTCCAGTGACTCCCCTCTTCCACCAACCTCAGCACCTGTTTCACAGAACCTCACCAATTGCTGGCTCCTTCCCCTGGCTCATCCTCCTGTTCCCCTGCCTCCTCTGCCCACCCACCCCTGTGGACTCCTGCCTGCCCCTGACAAAATGCATAAGGCATAAAACTTTTACAAACTGTGGAGCACTTAATGCCCAGAAATGATCTTCATGGATGCTGAAACTTACATCCTGATGAATTAGTTATACGGTATGCTTTGAGGTGATTTGTGTCATTAGCTACATTGATGGAACAGATATTTCTAAGATGTGGGGAAATTTCATACAATGAAAGCACTGTGTATCATATCCGGGTGGGTAATAGCTTTTGACATGAGGGAGGTTTTCTTTGGGGGGGGGGGGGGACACAGATGTGTATTAAACCATTTCATCCTGGCATATGGGTTATTCTTCCTTTTAAAAAACATGGTTTCACATTGCTGCATTATGCTATACTGTATTATCTATTGTTTATTAAGTTTCTCCTGGGCCATAATAAGGATCATTCTTATGTATTTTCTTGTGAACACACAAGATCGTGTCTGTTACTTCTTACACACATAATCATTTTCAGAAGCGTTTGCTCGAATTATTAAATCTTGCTGGAAGATAATGGAATCGAGCTACAGCAAATTTCCTAAATGTTATTATCACATGTGTTGTAATTAAACAGTCTGATTCGCAATGCCTAAAAATAAAGTAAAAATGGTGCTTGTGACCCACATTTTATCCTTTGCAAACCGCTTAGAGGTTTCGTTTACAACTATGCGGTATGTAACTATTGTTAAGTAAACAGTTTTTGCAATCCACTTTTTAAGGGGGGCACAATAGTAGTACATGCTTTGTAGCCAATAAAAATTCCTTTCCAATTAGAGTTTACAGAATAAAATTGGTCAAATAAATAATGAGTTAGTGAAATGTCTTACTTTGTGATGGTGACCATCATGTTATTACTAGTAAGATCCACACAAAGAATGACATGATGGATATTATACAATTATATAAGTTTGTGAATTGAATTAAACTATTTGTGTACACTGATAACTAATTTTGCTATTAAATGGCTCATGTACCATGCAAACCTTTGAGGATAAGACCCTACTTTGTCAGATGTGTTAAGTAGTTTCCTGAATACGCATATATACATCCTGACAACAAAGGAAAGAAGAAATTATTCCCCTCCCATCCCCTTGCCAAAGGTCAGAAAGTCAAGCAATTTAAGAGAGTCAGTGGCAGACACATCACAGTACTATGTGCACCACAAGTGAACACAAAACCCAATCAGCATGGATATGACCCTTGCCAAATAGCAGCCACTGGAGCTGAATTTTTCCCAGAGTAGAAGTGATAAGTCTGTTGTTGCAAAAATATTTAAGTCTTAGGGGACATTTAAGCCTGTTATGGCATAAGCTTTCATGTCCCACTATTCACCTCTTGGATGCACTTATTTGATTATGTTTATAAACCTCATCATATAAATCCCATATCTCTACAATGAACTTGTTAAACCTAAAACCATCATTCAAATCACTGTTCAAAACTCCTATTGTTCTAGGGCCTAGGCACATTTTGCAACTGGGAATTTAATTGGCGCAGGCAGTTTCTGAGCTCTGGGTGCAGTAGTATGCCTAAGATTTCAGATTAAAATTGCACAGTGGAAGGAAAGGAGGACCTTTTTCTGACTCCTCACTTCCAGCTACTCTCTGAAGCCTGGATAAGAGACCCTCTTAAGAATATTACGGGGTGGACAGGGGAAGGACTAGACCATGCGGAAAATGAACACAATATTTTATTTCAGTAGACAGAAAGGGTGTTTTTTAGGTTCCAAGACACTGGCATATTTATATGTCAATGTTAACACCCTGAAGCAAATAGACAACCAGAACAGATTCTTTGCGACCCATGTTACAGAGTCCTACCTAGTTGTGCGACTCAACGATCTGACAGTCACACTCATGCATGAAGTGTTATCCTAAATTGGCAGGTATATACACACAACTGTAGAAAGAGAGAAAGAAAATCCAAGCAGTGAGGTCAGAGGGAAGTAAAACGCAAAAGGTACAGACTGTGACAATTACATTAAATCTGAAATGTCTGCAAAATAATTACAGTCAGTGCCAAGAATCAGATGCCAGGAATCATGAGCTAAGGGTCAGACACAGTGGAGACTCTTGTTGCCTAGGCAATGTTCCAGCCTTACATATGGAAGCCTTCATGGTTCTCCCAGGTAGGAGGAGACAACGGCTGGCCTGGTTGGGCACAGTTGCTTAACAGCCTAGAAACAACCCCGGAATATCTAGTCCAGGGCCTGCAATGCATGTCCCTTTATGAATGCCGTGAGTGCCTACAGGCCCTGTCCCTGCCTCTCTCCACCTGGCCCAGGTGGGGCCTCATAAGGGGCCTCATAAGGACTGCTGCTGTTGGTGCTGCTCAGGACTCCTGCATCTCCTCCCTCCACCCCTGGATGCCAGTCTTCCAGCCCCCCATCTGTTCCTTCTCCTTCCTCCTCTTCCATTTGGGCTTGCCAAATGTCAGATACTGATGGAGTCAAGGGGCTCATGAAATCAACTGACTAGTCAATTTTGTGAAATAATGGTCCAAAATTAATATTAATTAATCCATATTATATCAATTAATACTAATGTTAAGTGTTAATTTTATTAGGACAAGAAAAATACAATCAAATATTTGTGCTAATCACAAAAAAAGTTTTAGCAGATGGTCAACAAGGTAATTTTTACTATGCTACAAGGTTTGCCACCAAATGTTGTAAAAGCTAGGGAGCAATCTCCCCATACCTCTTCCCTTACCGACACCTTAATGAAATAAAAAAGTTAAATTGTCACCTACCATGGTCAAACGAAAGGCAATCTGTTGACTATAACTGATCAACAAATTCAGTGGCATGCCAGTTTAGGCTACTAGCATACAATGAATCAAAGATTTAGGTGAACAGTTTGCAGTTTGCAGGCAAACAGTTTGCAGGCAAACTGTTCCAAGATCCAGGCAAGAAAGTTCCAAGATCCAGACATGCAAGGGTTCAGGAGACAGAGTAACCCAGAGCCAACTCAAATCAACCTGGAAGGCAAAAACAGCAGCCGAACACAATTAAACCTTTGGAGAGACATCTAGAATCATCTGTTACAGAACCTGCCTGATTTTTCACAGCAGCCAGTTGGTCAACGATCAACACATTTGTTTCACACCTGTTGATCATTGACCAACTGGCTGCTGTGAAAAAAATCAGGCAGGTTCTATAACAGATGAATATAGAAATAATTTCCCTCCCACCCGAATATAGCTCCAGAGAGAGAAAGGTATCACATAGGTATCACAGGCTGCAGACTCACAGGGTGCTGAAGGTTAAAGTGACCCCATAATACCATGCTGCAACGGTTTCGTCATTCTTCATGTTTACAGATACTGTACTTAGCCCGCAGCCTGCCCCACCCTGCCCCCAATTTCTGTGAAGTAGGGAGCACAGAAGGTGAAATGGCAAGGGTGTGCATAGCAGAAGGGAGATTAGAAATGCTTGCTGCACAATAATTTGTCTATTATTTTTTTAGACAAATTACTACACACTTTCCTTAACATCACTAGAAATGGTACTGGGGTCAACAGAAACCCACAAGCTTACCAAACTCCATTATAAACCTGAATTATTTACGTATTTTTTTCCAGTTAGGTTAGAAACACTCCCGCGCCCATAAGAGTGACCATTTTGCACAATACTTACTAACTGGGTGTTCGGTTACTGTGACTTCATCTGCATCTGTATGTTTACAAGTTACCTGCATGTTCACCTTAGCAGGTTGCCAGACATAGGCTGTGTCTACACTAGGTCATTCATGTCTACATGGGTCACTGTTTTTGTGTGCACTTTTGCACCTATATCCACACATTAGCACTTTCAATATTATGCCTCCATAATCTATCTTGATATTTCCTATATCCATACTAGTGTGTGGGATTTGATGGGAAACATTTGTGCTGTCTGTTGTCCTCTCCCATCAGATGTTCTGGAAATCTGAGGACTTAAGTGTAGGTGTGCAGGTATCTGTTTAGCTGTGTGAGCAACTTGAAAACATTTTGGAGGTTTTGTTTTATTTTATTTTCCAAAGTGGCAGATTTGTATTAAAAAGTAGGATAATAACAATGATAATAAACAGTGCTTTTTCTCCGGGAGGACGCGGGGGTACGCATACCCCTAAACATTTTCTGAATCTCTGTACTTCTGTCCATTTACTGTATTTCTTTTTCCCAATTTGAACTATAAAATGGTGATTTTCTTGAGGCAAAATGAGAGTACCCTAAACATTTTTTTAAGAAAAAAGGCACTGATAATAAATATATATGTTCCAAAACCAGATGTCCACAAATAATCAGGTATCTGTTTACCTTTTCAGGCATGCCCACATACAGAGAGAGAGAGATCAAATTTGCAGAAAAGGTCAGAAAAAATAATTATTTTAAAATATGTGTGATGCACCAAGCCAGGGAGCCTGGGGTCCTTTGTGGGCTTACACGGAGGTATCTGCTTACCTGTGCCAGAACACCTTTCTTATTTATTTCTGAAATACAGGTTTTGTGATACATTAGATTTGCATAAAAGAACAGTAAAAAATAATAATTGTGTTCGTCACTCCAAGCCAGGCAAGGATTTGGCATGAGGCTGCAGCTTCCTTTCCCTCCTGTATCTTCTAGGGCAAATTTTAATACAGCTGTTTTGTGCAAGAACCCTTTCGCACAAATCAGCTGTTTTAAATATAAAAATACCACAAATGTGCCTTCAGCAACAACCAGTGGAAAGGGGAAGGCTGCATCCTTTCCTTTGGGTTGATGGAAAGAAAATGGAAGGAGTGGGTGTGGCAACAGACAGCATGTGGAAAAAGAAATCCAGACCACACAATGTGCTTCAGTGCATCCGCAACTGGGCAAGATGCAATTTTATATGGATTTTCTTCAGGTTCTTATCAAATTGGGAAAATCTGAATTTGGAGGAGGGTGGGTATGGGCTGCCAACTGGATGAGGAAGATGTTGTGTGGACACCACACACACACACAACACACAAGCGGCTTCAAATCCACAGTGAGCCCTTAATGGCAACTATCAGACAAAGACCTTCAACTGATCCCTTTCCTCTGTTAACAGAAATATTTGCATAGTGCATTATTTTTATTTCTTTAGGTAATTTATATATTGCTTCATGCTTCAAAGAAATCTCTAAGCAGTTTATAATATTGTAAAAATATCACCAATAAAAACTCCAAATTTCAAAGCTCAGACATCTCTAAAACAAACTAAGCCCAACAGGTCAAAGAATAGGTCAGTTAGTGGTTGAGAAGAAACTAACAACACGCTTGCAGGGCTCCAGCAGAATAGAACAATGGATAACTTTGTCACCAGTGCGCTGCTAGCCAGGGGATTATCTTAAAAACTCCACTTATGACTATTGTTGGCACATTGAAAAAACATACTAGAAATCCCCCCTGAATTCCTTGACAACAAATCCATAAGTGACAACAGCAGCATTTTTTTTGTTTTCAAGAGGATTTGACTTACCGGTATGAACCAACAAATGGAAGGACAGTGATTCTCTTTTCTTCAATGCAAAGCAATGCACCAACCTTAGACCACAATTCCAAGCCTGAGATTATTCCTTATTACATCAAAACTAAAGGTGGTCAAGACATCTGTGACCAAATGGTGATCCACATACACTTCCAAGTGTATGATGAAATAATAGCCAATGTTTGTTTTTCAAATGTAGTAAGACATTGCTTGCTTAAATGCCTATATTGTTTGGAAGCTGAACAACCCATGGTGGAGAGAATATCCCAAAAGGCAGGTCTTTGTAGTAGATTTGGGTATAGAATTCATCCAACCCTGGGTTGATTCTAGTTCACTTTCTTGGAATTTCAAGAAAGGCAGTCCGACCCGCAGCACCACAAAAAGGGTCTGGAATCAATGTGTTTCATGTTACTATTTTGTCTGCCCTACACATGCAGTTGTGAAATCTGATGATCAAACTGCATATGGTATGGTTGCAAGGCCTATGAGATCTGTGATTACCAGTATTCACAACACATGATAATTGCACATATATAATTGTTAAAATTATTACAGTATTAGAGAGAAAGAAATAAGCATAGAACTGTAGAGTTGTAAGCGACCACAAGGGTTGGTCATACATTCATTTAATTTCTATACTGCCCTATACCCGACTGTTAGCTCCAGTTCGAACTCTGATGCAGAGACCCTGGAAATAGCCTGTCCAAAAAATCGTAGGCTCGAGAGAATCTGCGAGAAGAGGGGAAAAGAAAGAAAGCGAAAGTGGGGGCTTCGTTGCTGGAGGAGGAAGGGTTGCAATCCCATCACAGGGATTTGAACCGCCGACCTTCTGATCAGCAAGCCCTAGGCTCAGTGGTTTAACCCACAGCGCCACTGGCTTCCTTAGGGTGCCTTTAATTTAAAGACTGGACTGATACAGTCAATTATTTCTATCAATGGAGGGCTAAATCAACCTGGAAATTTCAATTTATGTACACATTCTGGAACTGCTGGACATTAGCTTCAAAAGTACCAGGGTTTCAGATCAATGAAAATTACTAGCAGAGTCTGGAGTTGTTCAATAAAAAGTTGTGTTTTTTAAGGTAATTCTTTTATATTGAGATTATGAAGTCAAACATATTTATGGAAAGTGCTTTTTATAATTTTAAGATGACTAACCTATTACTCCAGAAATAGCTTTCAACCCACAAAACAGGTTCAATGGGTAACTAGTAATATTGTATGAGACAATATTTTTTCAGCTGCATGAAAACTGTGGCTAAAACTAGTTCTCCACCTAGTCCTTGGCATTCGTTTCTTAGCCTCACTGCTCCCAGAAACCTAACAAAATATTTCCTAATCTGCTCTACACTCCCCCCCCCCATCCTAAACATACATAACCTTAAGGAAAAAAGCAAATCAAAGAATATTCCCTTCAACCCCAAAGACCACCTGAATGCATAGAAGTGGCAATTGTGGCACCAAGAATTATGAGGGGAGTGCAGAGCAATCTGCTTCCTGCCACCCACAGCATTCAATTGCCCTGGCCAGTTTACTACATACTTCAAACCCAGTGCATGTAAGGGTAGATGTACCAGAAATACGTACTATAAGGGAAACTGTAAGAGCACACATTATAATTAGGTCCATGAACACATTATACCTGTATTATGCACAGCTATGTGGGAGCAAAATCACCCTCTTTGAATTAACACAATTACTGAGTGAGTACACACAATCCTAATTTTATTTTCCAGGTACTACAACATTAGGCAACACAAATAAGTACGTAGGTGGACCGCATTTAGGTTCTGCTGATATTTTCACCTGCAATTCAGATCTTTTTCCTATTGAAGAAACAACAGCTGCACTGAAAGTATGCAGGCACATTTGGGAATGGAGCCAAATCCAATACAAAGATGTCACAATGTTTGCAATAGATTAGCATTTAATATACACAAAATGATCCATGCAGAAATATTGAACAGGAACAATGTAGCATGGCAACAAAAAAAGGTTTTAGGACTAACCAAGACAGTGAACATGCCCCTTTTAATGTCATCAATCCACCATAAAGATGTCTTTAATTTTTAACACCCCAATGCAAACTTTTATTAGCTATTTCAGTCTTAGGAGAAATGCAAGGTAGTTTATAGAAGGGGAAAGAGGAAATTCTTCTTAAGATGGTACTTGCCATATGCAGTTTTTACAAGTACTTGTACTCAAAATAATAGGCTTTAAAAATGATTTACCAGGAGCACCATTCAGCTGATTAAAAACCCTTCATTTTTTTAAAATAATCAATTAAGCATTAGAGCCCTAACAACAATTTCTTTCAATATAATCAAGAGATAAGTCTAATTATTTGATAACATGCTGCTATGGAATTGAAGAACTACCTTTATATCACAAGCCATAAACAATGCAAGAATAAGGTATTCAACTAAAAGACATAGAGATCATCAGGTCAAACAAAGAGCACTTTCTGAACAGCCCTGCTAATGAGGATATTTTCATGCCGTGTCCCAATATGAGACAATTAGGACAAGAGTTAACATGCTATACTAAACCGTCTAACATTCCTGAATGAGAAGGAATGAGCTACAATGAGCCGTGAGCTCCCCCAGGGTCCTTTCTCACAGCTGAGGAAATGAAGTTTTACTTTAAAACAAGCCAATTTCAAACCATAGCTTCTGAGGCTGGCTGGCTTTAAACTAACCATAGTTTGTGTTATTCATAGTTCACAGTTTGGATCACACAGGAAACTGTGGCTAACTAAAAGCAAAAGCTTCCAATTACCTCCTCCCAGCTTTTGTGGGATTATGTGACCCTGAGGCTCACTGTAGCTACTTCCTGACATGTGTGCACCAATCCTGCACAGTCTACAAACACACAAACTAGTATATAGCTACTGACTGTCTATCAGAATATAATATGGCCTTTTCTTTTTCTTTTTTACAGTCAGCATTTGTTATAAAGTGAAATCTAAGACTGTATGGGAATAATGGGATATGCCCATAGACAACAAATTAGCCTCCACTTTTGCAGTAAGTACCCTGTTTCTCATATTTTAAGGCATCCCCATAAAATAAGCCATAGCAGGATTTTTAAGCATTCAAGGAATATAAGCCATACCCCGAAAATAAGACATAGTGATAGGAGCAGCAGCAATGCTGGCCACGGCAGGAGGAGGAGGAAAAAAATAAGACATCCCTTGAAAATAAGCCATAGTGTGTTTTTTTGAGGAAAAAATAAATATAAGACGTGTCTTATAATATGAGAAACACGGTAAGAACAGCAACCTAAATGTCATCAGAAGAGAGCAATTCTGTATGGCACAATTAGAAACAGATTCAAAGAAGCTATTCCAGAAGGCATTAACATACCATGTATATCAATGAGATGTAAATTTCTCAGACCCACCCTACTTTTGTGATTGTAATATGTTTTAACTGTTTTTAATGTTTCAGTTGAAATTGTTGTGACTTTAGCAGAAATAACAGGCTATATAAATCATCATCATCAAGGTATCTGAAGAAGTGTGCATGCACCCGAAAGCTCATACCTATGACAAACTTGGTTGGTCTCTATGGTGCTACTGGAAGGATTTTTTATTTTTATTTTGATCATCATCACAGTGAAGGTGCTAAGCAATGCTATTCCATTTTTTGAGATTTAGATGTTTACATTGTAATTTGACATTTTCTGACCATGATTCTTTAAAGAAAAAAAGCACAAATCAAATGGATAGGTGTATGACCAAATTAAATAAACCTTGGTTCTATTTGATTATATATGACTAAAGCAATAGTTTTGGAGAGAAAAAAGCAGTACCAAATTTTTGAACGATGGCTGCATATGTTAAAAGGCATTGCCTCCAATGAAAGAATAAAAGCAGAACACATTAGTTTAAGATGTATTGCCCATTTACTTCTTTATTTGTTACTTCTTTCAGCCTGCCCTTCCTGCCAAGGGAGCTCAGGACAACATATATAAAATAAGAGAATAAAACAAATTAATAATAGAATTGTAGAGTTGGAAGGTACCCCCAAGGGTCATCTAGCCAGACCCCCAGCAATACAGGAATCTCAACACATGGTCCCACACCCAATTTGAAACCGTACTGGACCCTGCTTAGCTTTGAAAATGTGCTATCAATTATTTTTAATTTCTGCACCACCAGGAGGCTGTGCTAACAGTAAAATATGTTAATTAGTAATAAAATCTATTAATGTTTAACATGTCCAACAGGTAGATTGTGATCTACTGGTAGATCACTGGACATCTGTGGTAGATCACTGGCTCCTCCCAAAGAAGCTCAGCAACTTTGGCTCCCCTAAAAAGAGCTCTACATCTTTGCCTGCCCTGAAGCCCACCAAGCAGGACTTTCCTTCCTTTAAAAAGCTCAACTTTGACCCGTACCCCCCAAAACATGGATTTCCTTCCTAAAAAAAACTCGACACCCTCAACCTGAACCCCCCAAAAGGGGGTAGATCACTGCTAGTTTTTAACTCTGTGAGTAGATCGCAGTCTCTTGGAAGATTGCCACCCCTGTAAACCATTGATTTAAAAGGGGTTGGAATCAATTTAATATAACCTATTACACTGGTTAAAGAAGGAGAGGCAACAATCCTGAGCAGCCAACCTTCCGGGGGGTGGCACCCCAGACACACCCATATATATGCAAATACATGCATACACCCATACACAGCACCAGGGTGGATAAAAATCAATGATTTTTTTTAAAAAATCAAAAAAATCGGATTTTTTTTTATTTAAATCGGATTTTTTGATTTAAATCGATTTTTTAAAATTTAAATAGGATTTTTTAAAATAAAATGCTTTTCGAGGAAAATATATTACCATCCAAAGGTTATTCCATCATGAAATAAAGATTAGTTTTTTAATTATGTAGAATAAGGTTGTATATGTTTAATTTTTGGGGTAAATAAATTCCATTAATCCATTCACAATGTCATGCTCTTCCAGAGGTTTTTGTAAGATTATTGGGCAGTTTCTCTGCCTACAAGATATTATCACAGATGCTTGGTTTACTTTTGCAGTTCTCAAAACTGAATTTGACTCAACAGAGCTCACATGCCTCTTCTTCACAGCAAAAATGTTATAACATTAACAGAGTTGAGAAAAAAAACCTTAATCCTATTGTTCTACAAACCTATGAATACAGAAACAACCCCTTCAGTGCTAAGTTTCAAGAAGTTCAGTGAATAGAATAGAAACAATATTTTTCTGATTGTTTGGAGTGGACAGTATTTAGGTTTTTCATGTGTAGGCTGGGCTGACTGTCTAAATTTCTTTAAATATATATATTTTGTTTTTGTTTAGCCAAATTAGTTAACAAGCATGGATGTTTGTTTAAGCAAATAACATATGCTGTAATGTTATTGTTTCAGTTGAATAAATCTATTTAAATAGTTATTATTAAGGTAATGATTATTTTTCTTCTTCCTAAGTACAACAGTAAAGTTGTCCAAATATGAATGATTAACCTATTAAACTGGGGATAAAAAAACTAATATGAAAAGTTATTTTGAAAATCTTCATCTACTTGCATATTAAAGTTATACCAGCAATAATTAGTCTTTATGTAGAAAACTATGATTTAAATCAAGCCTTACTGACTAGTGATTTAAATCAAATCCACCCTGCACAGCACACACAAACATTTACACCCACACACGCTCATATAGCTGAGCAGGAACCCCAGCAAAGCACCCCTCCCCCTTTTCACTGCTGCTGAGCTATTTTCCAGTCTGCCTGGCATTAAGGGTTAGAGAAGATCCACTGGGACAAGAGGCTAAACTTCCCCCTCTCATAATCCTTCCCTTAGTTTAGCAGGATGCAGCTGAACAGTGCCAAAGAATGTGCTGCCCATTTTGGAACCACTGCTTCATGGTAAGGTGGTACCTCTAGTTACGGACTCAATCCGTTCCGGGGTGCCGCACCCCGAAAAGTTCATAACTAGAGCGGTGCTTTTGCGCATGCATGAAGTGTGCAGAACGCTTCTGCGCATGCGCGCGGGGGCGAAACCCGGAAGTAAATACTTCCGGCTTTGCCACGTTCTTAACATGAAAAATGCAACCTGAAGCGGCCGTAACCGGAAGTATGACTGTATTCCAAGTGCCTTGAAGCTCCCAAGTAAGGAGGGTTACCTTGCCTTTTTCAGTCAGGGTGGGTGGGAGCAAGGAAAAGTTTGGGGAGTTGCTGCTTCAAAGCTCCCCACACATTGAGGCCAGTTCCAGCTTTCCTTGCCTGTACCTGCAGTACTAGTGGCAACATGCCTCTGAAAACCAGTGGTTGGTGATCGTGACGAGGAGAGTGGGAGAATGCTTGTATTCTGCACTGGGGCTTCCCACTGAATGCTGAAGTATGCTTTGGTCTAATTCAGCAGGATTCTTCTTATACTCTTGCAGGAAAGGCAACGGTTAAGGAAAGCCTTTGAGAACTGCTGCTTTGAGCAGTAGCTAAAGGACAAGTTGGGCATCATGCTGCAATTTTAACTAAAAGCAGTCACAGGGGCTCTGAATTTGATCAGTACAGTGGTGCTGGGGGGAGATGGATTTAAACTTTCTCCCATGCCATTTCCCCAAATTCCCATCCACCTCCAGCTGCAGTCCCCAAAAAACCCTCCATGTACCTTCTGAGTGAAGTGGCCAGACACACTTCTGATAGAAACACATTTCAGTGCATGGGCACAGCCACAAAGAGGGCACAAATCTGTGGTTTTGCAGACTTCCCAGGGTAAAAGAAAAATGCCTTCCCTACAGATTTAAGGGAATGAAGTGCTCTCAAATGGGTGGTAGGCTCTAGATCTTTAAGAGATTTAAAGATACTGTAATGAGTACATTGAACTGGGCCTGGAACAGGGCCAGGGCCAGGCCCATCCATTAGACAAAGTGACTGCCACCAACTGCCTCAGGTGGCAGGACCCACAGGGGCAGCAGATCTGGCCTTTAAAGAGGCCTCTTGGCGAATAGGAGGTGCTGCTATTCTCCTTCCACTGTTGTTCCCTCTGTATATCTTTATTCGCATCTTGTTCCTAATGTAGAACTTCACTCACATAATCTTCCCTGACTTAGGGAGGGGGCGCAAATTTTTGTGGCTCACCTCAGGTGCCAAAAAGTATTGGGCTAGCCTTCACTGGAAGCATATATTATAGATAGTCACTGCAGTTGGGTCACCAGAGAAGTCTTGATGTTCCTTGAGGCAGGCCTGAACTTGCTGAAAGGTAGCGTTCTGCACTAGGTGCAGCCTCCAAACATTATTCAATGGCATCCCCATGTGCAACTGACATTACAGGTATCAATATGTGGTGTTACCAAAGAAGGTATGACTGGGCTCAGGTCCCTGTTATAGAGGAAAGTCAACTCAGGATTGTTGTTTAGTCGTTTAGTCGTGTCCAACTTTTTGTGACCCCATGGACCATAGCACGCCAGGCACTCCTGTCTTCCACTGCCTCCCGCAGTTTGGTCAAACTCATGTTCGTAGCTTTGAGAACACTGTCCAACCATCTCGTCCTCTGTCGTCCCCTTCTCCTTGCGCCCTCCATCTTGCCCAACATCAGGGTCTTTTCCAGGGAGTCTTCTCTTCTCATGAGGTGGCCAAAGTATTGAAGCCTCAGCTTCACGATCTGTCCTTCCAGTGAGCACTCAGGGCTGATTTCCTTCAGAATACAGTAGATAGGTTTGATCTTCTTGCATTCGTTGGGACTCTCAAGTGTCTCCACCAACACCATAATTCAAAATCATCAATTCTTCGGTGATCAGCCTTCTTTATGGTCCAGCTCTCACTTCCATACATCACTACTAGGTAAACCATAGCTTTAACCAGGCATCCCCAAACTGCGGCCCTCCAGATGTTTTGGCCTACAACTCCCATGATCCCTAGCTAACAGGACCAGTGGTCGGGGAAGATGGGAATTGTAGTCCAAAACATCTGGAGGGCCAGAGTTTGGGGATGCCTGGCTTTAACTATACAGACCTTTGTCGGCAAGGTGATGTCTCTGCTTTTTAAGATGCTGTCTAGGTTTCTCATTGCTTTTCTCCCAAGAAGCAGGCGCCTTTTATTTCATGACTGCTGTTACCATCTGCAGTGATTATATACCCAAGAAAGTAAAATCTCTCACTGCCTCCATTTCATCCCTCAGGATACCATGGACAATTCAGGAGAAAGGTGTGGCACAGGAAACCCTTCTATGCAACTTATCCTTCAAGGAAAGTATAACCTTGCCCAGGCAAGCAAAAAACTACAAACCTCCAGAGCTACACTGTCCTACCAACATAACCTGTTTTGTCCCAATTAGGCTTCAATTTCATCCCTCATTGATTCCGTATCATCTTCTAGCATTCATTCCAAGACCAACTATACATCCAGAATTTAACAAGAGTGAAAAAATGTGAGTGTCATCCACATGAGGTCCCTATATGTTCACAAACAAAATAGAAATATGAAGTGAAGAGCAGTACTCTTTATCTAAAACCAGAATGACATTCACATGAACATTTTCAAGTACTTCTGAATAGCATTTCAATTTCCACTTGTTTCCCCAAATCCCCACCTGCATCTGCTCTGAAGGGTCCACCAGCTATCTGGAGTATATCTGAGAAGCACAGTGGGAGCTGAAGGAGGGAGGAAACTTTTTTTTTAATCTGTTCTACTGATGGACAGATACAGAATTTCACCCTTTCATGTTTATTCTGGAGCAGACTTGACACAACCCCCTTTTTAAAATGTGACCTTTAAAGCCATGACTTTTCACCACTGTATCTTGCAGAGATGCTTGCAGTTATAGCATGTGGCTTGTAGAAGCTATACAGTACTATGCTACTCAGCATGGCCTCAACTAATGCAAGGCTAGGAGACAAGCAAAACTCGCTCCTGTTATTGCAGACAAAAGACAGTATAATTAAATAAGAAAAGAAAGGTTGACAGTGGGGAAATAGGCAACTGATTGACTTACATGCCAACCCTAGAATCAAGTTCTTTGTTTTATATCCTTCTGTGAAGAATTTACAGCTGCCATGAACCACATCTAACAAAAGGGGATGGGGAGGGCACATCCACACAAATATTCAAATGAAAAGAAAGTTGTAATTGAAATGTGTAATATCACTATCCGCTCACTGGACGGACAGATCGTGAAGCTGAGGCTCCAATACTTTGGCCACCTCATGAGAAGAGAAGACTCCCTGGAAAAGACCCTGATGTTGGGAAAGATTGAAGGCACTAGGAGAAGGGGACGACAGAGGACGAGATGGTTGGACAGTGTTCTCGAATCTAAGAACATGAGTTTGACCAAACTGCGGGAGGCAGTGGAAGACAGGAGTGCCTGGCGTGCTATGGTCCAGGGGGTCACGAAGTGTCAGACACGACTGAACGACTAAACAACAACAATATCACCATACAAGCATTTGTTCTGAATTCCTTCAAGTCTCCCCTGTTATGACACATGCTTAGGAAATGCAGTAACCAAACAATTTTAAATACAGTAATATAAATTCAAATCAAAGCACTTCCATCTAAGCTACAATGTTGATGTTATTTCCTACAACGAGAGACTATATTTAAAGTGTAGAACTAAAAGCAACATAAAGGTAAAGGGACCCCTGACCATTAGGTCCAGTTGTGACCGCCTCTGGGGTTGCGGTACTCATCTCGCGTTATTGGCCGAGGGAGCCGGCGTACAGCTTCCAGGTCATGTGGCCAGCATGACAAAGCCGCTTCTGGCGAACCAGAGCAGCACACGGAAATGCCGTTTACCTTCCCGCTGTAGCGGTACCTATTTATCTACTTGCACTTTGACGTGCTTTCGAACTGCTAGGTTGGCAGGAGCTGGGACCGAGCAACGGGAGCTCACCCTGTCGCAGGGATTTGAACCACCGCTAGGCTCAGTGGTTTAACCCACAGCGCCACCTGCGTCCCCCCAAAAAAGCAACATAGAAAAGCAATAAAAAGCACCTGATGAAAGGAAACAGCAGCAAATCAGAGCTCATTAGTTGCTGAAAACATAGGCTGGTAAAAATATATCAGCAAAACTCAAAAGGGGCAAGGGAGAGATGAGACAAATATTGTATATATGCATAGCATCCTTTTTTTTTTAAAATGAATCCCCAGAGACAAATTATCCCAGTCCTCCCGGAGGGTGGAGAAGAGAACAAACTTTAGCTCATTAGTTCACAACTTGGTAACATTTTCTTTTAGAATCTATTCTGGTTTTGCTGGTTATTCTAGTTATGCTCCCTATCCCAAGTCCTGGGGCAAGCTAGAAGTTCAAATAATAATCAAGAACCATTACCTTATCCCAAGCCTAATGGCACCCAACACATTCCTTTGGAACCACAACTCCCAAGATTGTACTAATGGGGCATCAGGGTTTTTTATTTTAAAAAAAACCCTCAAGGAGAACAGAAGATGGAAAGCACTCCCTCATCTTACCTATGAAAAAACTTAAAAGAGCATGTGCCTATCTCCACAAATGGCTGGGCCAGAAGAGATGGAAAACTCACTCCAAGTCTCATGAAATCATAGCAAGCGATTATAATGCTTACTCTGTGGCAGTGATGAAGGTGAAAAAGCACTTATTCTTTGCTACCATTGTGTCCTCAAAGTGCTGGGTAGGGGGGGGGGGGTAGCATACAGAACAGGCTCTATGTTCCTTTACCTGGTTTGCTCCTTCTCCCACAACCAACCCTCCTCGTACACAGAACAACTGCAATTGGGGCTCTTCCTGCTCTCCCCTGCAAGCCAAGACTAACACAGTTGTCAGTCAGAGCAGCAGGGCCAGGCTTTTTCGTGCCAGCAGTGTAAAGCTGGTGTTCTCAGGCAAGAAAAAAAAGATAGGGAGACCGACAGCGAGCAAAGCAGGACTGAGTAAACAGTTCAGTTGTGGTTACAACAACTGAATCCAGTCCAATAAGCCACTACACACACACGTAACAGTTGTAGCTATATAGGTCTGGAAATTATTATCATAACTGAACTCCATCAGCTGCACTGGCTTTTGGGTCATTTGTGGACTCAGTTCAAAGTGCTGTGTTGATCTTTAAACCCATTTACAGCTTGGGACCAGGGTACCTGAAGGATCATCTATCTCCACGTGTGGTTGTCCTCCTTCAATGGAGACGCTACTCCAGGTTCCCACCTCATCTGAGGAGATGGGTAGCTACCAGGGATAGGGTCTTCTTGTGGCAACAACTTGGATGCTGTTCCCAGGAAGGCTGCCCCCATCCTTACTTCAATGTAATTATTGCACCAGCCAAAGAATTCCCCCCCCAAAAACCTTTAATTTAATCAAGTTTTATTTCAGATTGTACTACTTTACAGATGTTGAGTTGATGCTTCCAGAGGTGTGTTTAATGTTTTTATTTTGCTTTTGATTTCTGTGTTGCAATCCCCCCCTGGGAATTATTTTAAATGTGGAGTAGGAATTCCTATATTAAATAAGTACAGCTGCATTCCAATTCCACTAACCCCATTAGAATTCAATAGGACTTCTGAGTAGACGTGGTTAGGATTGCATTGTAAGGAAGTAAAATGTCTAATCTAAAACATTTATGAAAATATCAAACAACCTCATATAGAGTCAGACCACTGGTTAATCTAGGCCAGGCCTGTACAGCACACCCAAACTGGCAGCAACCCTTTAAAGTCTTTACAAGGCCTATTGCAAAGACATCCTTTCGAAGCATGTGTTCCACCAATGAGCAATATCTCCTCTCTTGCACTCTCTCTAATCTCATACATGTTTCTTTTTCTCAGTAACCTCACGCACCCACTGAAACCCAATCAGATTCCCTACACACCTGATTGTTGTTTTCTCTCAGTTCTCTTACCTGGTGCTCAACACACCTAAAATATTTGAGGGAGTGCCTCTCCCTATATGTGCATGTCCAATAACAGGCCGTCCTCCAGCGGGTCCAGTGTTGCTGGAAAAAACAGCACGGGGTATAGCGCAGGGAGGGCACCCAGGAGGGACACCCCACCCCTGTGGGAAGCCGAGGGGCTTGCTACGCCACTGCCTAAGGTCACCCAGTGAGTTTATGGCAAGAGACTCTTTTTAATTGCAACTGAGTCTGCTCGCCAATATTAACTGCACTATAAATGATAAATAATATGTGATCAATCTGAGTCTAGGGAAAAAAAGAATATCCCTTTTTAACATAACTCAGCTATAAAGCTTGCCTGGATTCTCAGTGCCAGATTTAGGGCAGTGCGGGAGGTTCTCTTGAACAGTTGCTGAGCCAAGGGGGTGCATAATAATAATAATAATAATAATAATAATAATAATAATAATAATAATACAGTGGTACCTTGAGTTACAAACGCTTCAGGTTACAAACTCCGCTAACCTGGAAGCGTTACCTCGAGTTGAGAACTTTGCCCCAGGATGAGAACAGAAATCGTGTGCTGGTGGTGCAGCGGCAGCAAGAGGCCCCATTAGCAAAAGCACGCCTCTAGTTAAGAATAGTTTCAGGTTAAGAAGAGACCTCTGGAACGAATTAGGTTGGTAACTAGAAGTACCACTGTAATAAACCCAGTGCTTTTTTTCCAGAAAAAGAGGTGCTGGAACTCACCTTCTTCTCTGATAATGGCAACGGCGCCCACCTGAGAGGTGCGGGAAGTGAGTTCCGGTGACTTCCGGCTGGAAAAAAGCCCCAAATAAACCTATATTGATACAGGTACCTACTGAATGTTTAAGATATTTTTGGAGGGTGGGCAATTTTGTACTTGCTCCAGGAGCCATATTACCCAAATATGAGTATTCCTCCTCACAACAAGCCTGTGAAAGGACACTTTTATCTGACTGCTGTACATCCAATGAACCTGAATTGGGATTTGCTTCTTTTACCGTATATATCCCCCCTTTTTGGTGAGGGTTCTGTACTCCAACCTGTTGTGGGTTACTGTGGGTATTGTTTATTTTCCCCTCTCTATCGGATTCGTTTGTAACTGAGAATCAATTAAATCCGCTCTCTCTTTATATAGAAGGTGCCCCTTTGCTCAAGATACAAAGTCCTAAGCAGCTTGAGACCAAGACGCCTAAAAGCTAAAAAGATAACCTATTGAGCTGTCCCAATTCCCCAGTGCTGTCCATAGACTTGGGCTGAAGCCCAACGAGTCTGGCTGCCTATATATCTATAATAAAATAATAATAAAAATAAATAATAAAAATAAATAATAAAAAAACAAGCTTGCAAGGTAGCTTAGGCTAAGCCACCGAGGCTCCCCACAAGGTCACCCCGTCAGCTTTGGGTCTGAGCAGGGGATTTGAACCCGACTCTCTTTCCCCCTCCCGACATTGGAAGCCGATACGCCAAGCCGACCCGAGAGGGGCCACGGGGGCAAAAACACGGGCGCAGGGGGAGAACGTGAGAACCGCCAACCCGGGCGCCCGGCGAAACCATTCCGTCGCGTTTACCCTCACCGAGCCGGTGGTGCTGCGCCGGCCGCGCGGACTCCTTCCCTTCTCGCGGCCTCCTCAGCAACCCACGCTCGCTCGGCTCCCCCTCAGCGCTTAACACAAATCCCGGCTGGTATTAATTGCGCCGGCCCCGCCGCCGCTCCCCTCACCTGCGGCCGCGGTGGAGAAGACGACGACACCGGGCAGCAGCAGCTGGAGCCGCCGGAGCTGCCCGCCCGCACGCTCGCCGGCCTCGCTAGGTTCGGCCCACGGGCCGGGCCGCTTCGGGCCGCTGCTCGGGTCCCTCAGGCCGCGCGCCGAGACCGCGGCTGCCGCTGCGCTCCGCCGCCATCTTCCACTCGGGCGGGTGGGAGGGAACAAGGCAGGTCAGGCCGCGGAGGAGGAGGAGACGGCGGAGACCCCCGCCCGCTCGCCCGCCTTCCCGGTCCCGCCTCCGCTCGGAAGCCGCCGCGAAGGGGAGAGGAATCCCCATCCGACGGCCTGGCGGCTCAAGCGGGAAGCCGGCGGAGGGAGATAGTGCCTCCTCACCCTCCACAGAGCCTCGTCAGGAATATTTTATATATATATATATAGAAAAGGGAGTTGTGAAAAGGCATCGACTCCCCGCCCCCCAAAAAGCTTTTTTCTTTCTTTTTTGGGGGTATTACTATCAAGAAACTATTTTTTTTTTTGCTATTAGCCCAAGGGTTTTGGACTTCAGATACGACCCTCCAAGTTTTAGCAATGCTATGCTATGATCTCGGGATCATCCCCCTTTGGGGGATGGAGTCAAACTGTTGGAGTGTGTTATCGTTTTATGTCTCCCTAAATACTGTTGCAGATCTGGGGTGACGAGATGGAGCAGAGGCAGAGATGGCGCTGAGGAGGCCCCCTCATGCAATGCTGAGCTGCTGCGAAGGACAAGCCCCTCTTGAGATGGAAATTCTGCAGCCTCTGCACTTAGGTTGTGAATTGTGAACCACGTTTGTTAATATGTGTTAATAAGCCCCACACGACAGTAGGGTGTGAGACTAGTTTTTGCAATTTCCTTCGGCGAGGCGTCTTAAAAATATGTTTCCCACTGTGAGGAATTCAAATCGGCTACAGTATTATGTTTTGTGCCTGGACATTTAGCTTGGTATGCCTGCGTTTGAGGAAGAAGCACATAGGGAAGCACATAGGGTTTTAATTTTACTTTCTGAATTATGTCAGGTAATGTTTAATAAGGAGGCTGGAGGTGGTACAACAGGATGTAGGTCGGGTTGCTGATTGCATTTTTGTGTGAATGTTTTCTGCCTCAAAGAATGAAATCGATTTGAAAGTAGAAAACTACCGTAGCACAACAGGGCTGGAGCTGGTCTGTAAACGTTCTGTGGCGTGTGTGTGTTCTAGAAATTATTATTTTTAATTGCACCGCCCTCACTTGCAGTGAAGTGATTCTCTCCATTCTACCATCCTTCCTTGGAGGTTTTTGAGCAGTGATTGGATGGCCATCTGTTATGCATGATCTAGCTCAGAGTCCTGCATTGCAGGGGGTTGGACTAGATGACCCTTGTAAGTAGAAAAACCTAGCACAAGATTAACTCATGAAGGGAGCATCACACACTCATGCTCTTATTCCTGCGCCCGGCAAGCTTCCTAGCCCTGCAAAGGAAAAGTCTACTGTATTCCCAATCTGGTGTTCCAGTAGCATGGAAGCCCATATACAGGAGCTTTTTCTTTGCAAACCATGCTATCCTGCTAATGTGTGACTGTTTAGAGCAGGGGTCAGCAAACTTTTTCAGCAGGTCCACTGTCCTTCAGACCTTGTGGGGGGCCGGACTATATATATATATATATATTTAAAAAATGAACGAATTCCTATGCCCCACAAATAACCCAGAGATGCATTTTAAATAAAAGGACACATTCTACTCATGTAAAAACATGCTGATTCCCGGACCTTCTGCTGGCTGGATTTAGAAGGCGATTGGGCTGCATCCGGCCCCGGGCCTTAGTTTGGGGAGCCCTGGTTTAGAGGCAGGTGCAGGCAGCATACGCAAGAGTACAGGGGCAGGAAGACATTTTTTCACTTCCAGCATAGGCACTCCAAAGCCCAAACCTGAGCACGTTTGGAGAGGGTTGTCAACCTGTTTTGGTTGACCTCTGGACACATGTAAATTAACGTAGCTGTCTGCTTGATTTGGTTTTAGGTAGATTGAACTGATCTTGTCTATAGGTTAATCATCATAAAACCCACCAGTGTCTGCTTGCCATGGATGACCATATTTGTCTGAATTGAGCTGCATTTCTGCAATTGGCCAACACCAGGTTTTATTTAGAGCAGAAGGTACCGGTTGTGGCTTTCAGAGGTGTGCCTTGGTATAAAAACTTGGCCACAAGAACAGTGGAAAAGAAAATGTGACAACTTGTTGAGGTCATGATTATACATTGGGTAGTGACACTGCCACAGATGTGAATTACAGAGTTCAATAATAACACAGTTTCCAGCTTTTAGTTCAGAGGAACAGAAGAAAACTTCTAGGGGTGGATGACAAACTGTTTCATTCAGCAGGTAGCAGCACTTTAGGTGTTAAAATTTATTTATTGTAGTAAGTCATCCAGCAGCAGCCTTGCCCATCACTCGAAGTTCATACGACAGTTGAGACACTAGGAGTATTTCATGTTCTAACTGGATGTGAGGCATCTCAGGTGGCACAAACAGGTCAGTGTGGCTGGCTGTGAACCAGAAAGTTGGTGGTTCAAGCCCACCGAGAGAGCTGTGTGTAGGATTTCCTGTATTTGTATTCCAACTTACAATTCTGTGATTTTGTACACATCAGAAATACGTGAGACAAGAGCCACACCTCACTCCTGAACCTAGAAACAGTTTGATGAAGGGTTTTATTAAAACTGTTTAAAATAAGTATTCATAAAGCAGTGGTGGTGGTGGTGGGGTAGAATCATACAGAGAAAGGATTGGGTGGGGGGCAAATAATAAATTTAGAGAGTGCAGGAAGTATGTACTCCCTCCAGTGTTTCAGTCCATATCTCATGACCAACTCAATCTCTTGCTGGTCATGAGATATGGTGAAGAGGAGGTACCATAAGAAATGCTCCTAAATTACACTGACCTTTTCCAATTTCCCTGCAAATGTAAATCCATATAGTATCTCTATAGAATAAATCTTGGATTTATTCAAGCCTAGGCCAAATCACACTGAACCTTGAAATCTTGCCTTCCCCTGCTATACTGAAACATGGAATGACACTCCTGTTCTGGAGTGGGATATATAAAATGCTTTTGGGTAAGGAAGATTGTATTCCATAGTAATCCTTCAGCAACCTTGTAGCATGAGGGGATTTGGTGGCTGAGCATTTATGGGTACCTCCGAGTGAAAAACTGATAGTGTTAACCTAAAAACATATTGTTACCTTTTGGTGGTGCAGATCATTGATAGCCCTGCCATGTCACATAAGGAGAACACAGAACAAGAAAAGGTTTGTGCCAGGTCAGGCAGCCAATGAATAGCTTAGATTAGAAAGGTGAGGTTTCCATGGCAACTTTGTAATCAGAACTCCAGTTTTCAGTACAGGTGAAGGCTGCCTTTTTAAAAAATGAAAGGTGCAGTGGGAAGGGAACATGTTTAAATGGGCAACAGTTCACAACCCCAACTGCCTTGTAACCAGGATTCTGATACTGTAATTTGTCAAGGATGGAGAAAGTTTGGGGGTCTTATCCTTCCCCCTGCACATCACTGCCTGTATTACAACAGCACTTTTCACTTATAAATGCACTGGCCCACTGGGGTTACTTAAACGCAATGAATTTCCTGCATTGATGCGTGTCTCAAATAGCAAGAGTATACCAATGCAAAGTAGTAGAAATTGTACTCACAGGAAAATGATATAGGATTGCAATCAAAGTATATTTGAAACAGGAAATAGGAGAAGCAGAAAATGATAAGGAAGTGCATGAGAAACTCCATTTTTGAGCTGTTTGATTTTGGATAAGCCAGTGTTATATGGTAGCATAAGTTCTTGACACCAAGCTTAATATTAGTTCTTATATAAACTAATTGATGCTGTGCATTTTATGAAGTTTAGAAGGCATTCTTTTTAACTGTGTGGTAACCATTTATCAGAAACATCTGAACAATGAATGAAAATAAAAGATATGCTATCAATTACTTATACAGTTTTGATAGCAATGGGTGTGAGGAAAACCTCTTTCTGTCTCAAATGTAATGTGAACTTAAAAATAACAAGAGGACAGTGTGGGCAAATGGGATGAAAATTTCAGCATGCATTAACACTGGAATTGTTGCACAATATGTATCTACCCTGTTTCTCATATTTTAAGACATACCCATAAAATAAGTTATAGCAGGATTTTTAAGCATTCAAGGAATATAAGCCATACCCCGAAAATAAGACATAGTGATAGGCGCAGCAGCAATGCCGGACGCGGCAGGAGGAGGAGGAAAAAAATAAGACATCCCTTGAAAATAAGCCATAGTGTGTTTTTTTGAGGAATAAATAAATATAAGACGTGTCTTATAATATGAGAAACACGGTAGTCGTATTTGGTGCCAGAAAGATTAAAACAAAGTTATACAGATATGCCAACAAAAGGGGGAATTTCAGATTCAAATTCCCACTTAGGCATGAAGCTAACTTCTTCTTCTTCTTTGGCGATCACTCGTAGCTGAGTAAGATTGTCTTCCATAAACACGGTTTTAACAATGGGTCCATAAGTGACTGTGGAGGCCAATTCTGGATCCACACGTCCTTCCACAGTGGGGACATTGGTTTCCATGCGGGAGTTGGTCGCGGTGTGGATTTGCCAAGCGTGCCTTCCTCTTAGCACGTTTCTCCATTGCATCCTGAGATCGAGTTTCTTCAAAGCCAATGACACCTTTGGTAAAGGCTGTTCTCCAACTGGAGTGCTCGCAGGCCAGTGTTTCCCAGTTGTCAGTGTTTGTACTACATTTTTAAAAGATTTGCCTTGAGACAGTCTTTAAACCTCTTTTGTTGACCACCACCATTACACTTTCCATTTTTAAGTTTGGAATAGAGTAGTTGCTTTGGAAGACGATCATCAGGTCTTCATGACCAGTCCAGCGAAGTTGATGTTGAAGAATCATTGCTTCAACACTGGTGATCTTTGCTTCTTCCAGTACACTGATATTAGTTTGCCTGTCTTCCCAAGTGATGTATAAAAATTTTCGGAGACACCGTTGATGGAATCTTTCGAGGAGCTGGAGATGGCGTTTATAAGTGGTCCATGTTTCACAAGCATATACTAAGGTTGATAGTACAATAGCTTTGTAAACAAGCATTTTGGTTTCCCTGTGAATGTCCCGGTCCTCAAACACTCTGCACTTCAATTGGGAGAAAGCTGCACTTGCAGAGCTCAGGCGGTGCTGGATTTCGGCATCAATGTTGGCTCTTGTGGAAAGATAACTGCCTAGGTAGGAGAAGTGATCAACATTTTCCAATGTTACACCAATGAGTTGGATTTGTGGCGCTGCAGAGGGGTTGTTTTATACTTGTTGGTGCAGCACTTGGGTTTTTTGGATGTTGAGTGATAGGCCAACCTTTCGTAAGCTTCTGCAGAGATATTTAGGATGGTTTGGAGGTCATCCTCTGAGCGTGCACACACTATGTTGTCATCAGCATACTGAAGCTCTATGACGGAAGTTATGGTAACCTTACTTTTTGCTTTCAGCCTGCTGAGATTGAAGAGCTTCCATCTGTTCGATATATGATTTCTACTCCGGTGGGGAGTTTCCCGTCGACAAAGTGTAGGATCATGGCAATGAAAATAATGAATAGAGTTGGGTCAATAACAACCCTGTTTAACACCTGATCACACTGTGAATGGTTCACTTTGAGAGCCATTGTCACCTGCGATTGTTGCTACTTGCTGGATCATCACCTTGTCGTGGTGAGTGGGCTTGCGTGTTCCTATGAAGCTAACTAGTGTGCTCCCGACCTAGCCTTCCACACAAGGCGGCTGTTGGACTGAAATGAGAAACCCCTATGTATCATGCTGCAAGAGCTTTGGAGGCATAGGGTGCAAAACTGATGGCACAAAGCCTACTTTGAGTGTGCAGTCTTTGTTCCAATATGCCTCATACAGTATTCCGTGGCTCTGGAAAGGAAAGCCTTCTGCGTACATTGCAAAAGCTTCAGTCTGTCAGCAACTAAAACAAGAAGAGAGTCATTTATACAATATGACAGTGTAAAGAAAAACGAGCCGAGAACCAGGATAAAACAAGTGTGTGGTCCATTTTCCAACATCCTCTGCATCTAGGTTCCTAAAAGGTTGTTTGGAAACCATGAGTTCTGTGACTCAGTATCATCATACATAAACCAGACCAAGAAATGCATTTTCTTTTTATCTGCCATGCATGAAAAATTCATGTATTCATCACCCTTCCTAAAGCACAGCATTACACATCAATTTAATGGAGGGGAAGAAGCTTTTAAGCCCATTTCATAATAGCTTGCTGGATCAGGCCAAAGGCCCATCTAGTTGAGCGCTGTGTTCTCTCAACGGCCAATCCCAGTTGCCCGCAGGAAGCCTGCAAGCAACACTCTCTGCACTGGTTGTTCCCAACAACTGGTATTCCGAGGCACAGTGGAGATAGAAGATTCACTATTGTGGCTAATAGTCATTGCTCTCAAACATTTCTGCTGTCAAACCTTTTCTGTTAGCATTCCAAAGCTATTTTCATTCTAAAGTTATCTAGATTTGAGAACCCTTTGGCTAAAAAGTTTTTATTTTGGGGTAAAAACTGTTATGCTGTTACTTGAGACAGATAAATAAAACTCACTCACTTTTGGATTTGAATGAAGAAGAAGAGGAGGAGGAGGAGGAGGAGGAGGAGGAGTTTGGATTTGATATCCTGCTTTATCACTACCCTAAGGAGTCTCAAAGCGGCTAACAATCTCATTTCCCTTCCTCCCCCACAACAAACACTCTGTGAGGTGAGTGAGGCTGAGAGACTTCAGAGAAGTGTGACTAGCCCAAGGTCACTCAGCAGCTGCATGTGGAGGACGGAGACACAAACCTGGTTCCCCAAATTACGAGTCTACTGCTCTTAACCAATACACCACACTGGCTCTCAGTGGTATTCCTTGACCCTCTCTGCACTTTATTTGGCTAAAATGAACTAAATAAGCTCCTTAGATGTCAAAGGCGACATCTGCTATTATTTTCTGCAGTCACAATATCCTCCCTGCTCCTTTGTTGATTCAAGATTATACAATCCCGACATAGAACACTCAAGAGGCTTCATTCATTTTCTTCTGTTAGAATTCCATCTTATTAGTTCCCAACTAATTCTGCAAATTAATCTACTCTGAATACTTCTGGATTAATGGAGATAATCTCATGAAACGTATTACTCTGAGAACAGAAGCAAAAGGCCTGAGGATTGCAGCAGTCTGGGCAGTGGTCGCATACTTGGCTTCCTGGAAAACCACTGTGAATAAATGCTCCCCGCCCCCCTGAAGAACAGGCTTCATTCAGTGCAATGTTTTTTAACTCTCTAAGTACAAAATTATTAGCATTTAGCACCAATACTTCATTAACAAGCCCGACGGCCTTCCATTTTATATATGCACTATGCAATGGATTACAGTTCAATACACATAAATTGGGTTACCCTCAATGCATGAAATATTCATAGGAAATCCAGGCCCATGACAGCTTCTCTCCCCCCCCCTCTCTTTAAAAAAAGACTTGATAACAGTCTACATTGGCATTAAATGCAGCATTTCTGGTGGCAACTGCTGCATTCAAGATGGTTAGCGCAATCTAGTGGAAGGTGTTATCAGCTATACAAAAGTACCTTATGACCAAAGATACAGAACAATTATGAACCTCATTTCAATTCAACTACTTTTTCCAGCAACCTTAATTTTTCAATTTTTCTGGCAAGTTAAACATGTTGCCAAATACAAACCTTGGACATATGATCCTAAAGACCTAGGTGTAATTCTCAGTATTTTCTTCAGGAAGAAATGCATCTAGTTTACCCCAAATAATGTTGAGATTGCAAAAGTTCCATGTCTCCTCTTAACTTGAGGGACACTTGGAACTACCACAATAGAAGGTGCAGGCTCAGCTTATATGTGATTACCTTGGTATTGGGTGAAAATATTGTCATTATAAACTTTATTATCCACCCCGAGTCTTTGGGAAAAAAGCAAGAACCAACAAGCAGAGGTATATGTCCCACTAATGAATCGACAAACACACCCACCGTTCTTTTCAAACGGTTGTTAAGATAATAGTGTATGAAGGTGAAACAGGATAGCCATTTTGCAAGCAATAGGTCAAGTAGGTTTGGGTGAACAAAAAAAGAAAAAGTGCATGGTAGCCCAACACAAGTTCATTCAACTCAGTGGATGCTCAGGAGAAGAACAAGAGGACATGCTTTTGTCTTCCAAACGTACCTTTACAACCAGTAATGAGGCCTCTTCTTCTGTATTTTAACAAAGCAGTCCTGGCAGGCAACAATTCTGAGTAGAGGAATATCAGATAAAATCGATGCTTAATCATTTCCCCGAGGGGTAGTGTCAGTAATTGGCTTATTCAGGCAGATGCAGAGGCCCAAATGCTGACTCCTGGTTTGCTCCTGAGCAGGTGAGTCGGTGGGATGAACAGCCCCCCAAGGCGTTTTCACCTGTTCTTTCCCTCTGTGCTGAATTCGTATAACAGCCCAAAAGACGACTGGAGAACAAGTAATGGCTGTTCCTTGCTACTACTGTCATCTACTCACACTCTTGTCTCTATAGAAGAGTTAACAAATGGCAGAAAGGAGGAGTCTTGGCCATTTGTCCAATCTCTTGGCGAGGGACCACACTGTGCTGAGGAACATAGGAATAGAATGATGTATCAGCTTCATGGCACATCTAACATCCTGTTCTCACAGTCCAGCATCCTTTTCTCAGTGGGCAGCCAGATGCCTAGGGGATACCTACAAGCTTCATGTGAGTGCAAGAGCATTCTGCTCACCTGTGATTTCTAGTAGCTGGTATTCAGGGACATGATGCCTCTGACTGTGGAGGTAGAACATAGACCTCATGGCTGGTAGCCAATGATAGCCTGGTCCTCCATGGCTAATCTCCTGAAGCCATCTAAGTGGGTGGCCATCACTGCCTCCTGTGAGAGATAGGGTCATAATTTTAACATGTGCTGTACTATGTGCTGCATGAAGAGATTCTTTTACCTGTCCTGAATCTTCCAACATTCAACTTTATTGGACTGTCGGCAAGTTCTGGTATTGTGAGACAGGGAGAAAAAAAACCTGCTTTTTCCATACCATGCACAATTTTATAAACTTCTGTCATGTCATTTGCCTTTCCTCTGAACTAAAAGGTACCAAACACTGCAACCTTTCTTCATAGAAGAGTTGATCCATCCTCTTAGTAATTTTGGCTGTTCTTTTTTGGACCTTCTCCCAACTCTACAGTGCCCTTCTTGAGGTGGAGCAGCAAGAACTGTACACAGTATTCCAAATGTGGTCGCATCATAGATTTGTATTATTATAGTTACAGGTAGGTAGCCGTGTTGGTCTGGATCGAAGTAAAATAAAAAAATTCCTTCAGTAGCACCTTAAAGACCAACTAAGTTTTTATTTTGGTATGAGCTTTCGTGTGCATGCACACTTCTTCAGATAATAATTATTATAATTATTAATAATTATTACTCTGGGCGGCTTACAGCATACATCAAACCACAATAAAAGATCAAACTTTTAAAACTTCCTCATACAGAGCTGCCTGTAAATAATAATAATAATAATAATAATAATAATAATAATAATAATAATAACAACAATGGCATTATTATACTGGCAGTTTTATTTTCAATTCCTTTCCTATTGATCCCTACCATGGAATTTGAATTTGCCTTGTTCACAGCTGCTACACACTGGGTCAACATCAAGGTGCATTTCTGGTCACTCACCACCAGTTCAGACCTCATGAGCGTATAAGTGAAATGAAAATTCTCTGCCCTGGCATGCATTGATTTACACCTGTTTTCACTGAATTGCATTTGCCATTTTAACGTCCATTCATTCCGTTTGGAGAAGTCCTTTCAGAGCTCTTTACACTCTCTTTTTGCCTTAAAATAAAGAGAAGAGAAGCCTACCAATGGTCCACCAAAACCTAGAGCCAGCTCTCCCCGTTTTCCACTCAAGATCTCCAGAATCAATTATCACCAAAACTGAACACAGAAAAAGAAAAGAAAAAGAATGACAAGGTATCTGATGTATCATCAAACAACACTGGGTCTAATGTAACACAACATGATTTAGTTGCATCACACCACACTAGATTTCATACCTATTTTGTCCTCATAAAAAAGGCAAGAGATTTGCAATAACTTGGGTGGCATAAAACAAAAAGGAGTGTGTAACACAACATGATTTTTAATGTGTAGCAAGTCAGCAGTAATTCAACAAAATTCTATTGCATCCCACCAATATTTTTGGATGCACCAATTGCTTTGCATTCTTTTTCCTTTTCTATAGGTCAGCTATCATATTTATACACATATCCAAAACGAGCTGATTCACCAGAAATTGAAAATGCCATCAAATGAATTTGCCTCTTATTAGCAGATTTGAGAAAGCAGTGTGTGTCTAAACAGCCCAAGGCCTGTTTTTCCCAAAGATTCAGGAGAATACAAGAGTACTATGTGACTTTGCACCATTTAAATGTTATTTTATTAAATATTTCCGGTTCAAGGTTTCATTATAACAAAGCTATGAAGGTTCTACCAACATTCAGAAAAAAGCCTAACTTGATTTCAATTAATTCTCTATCATGCAAAATTTTTGCATCAAACATCTTCCATTTCCTGTTTAAAACTTGATATAATATTATATATAGATGCTTACATTAACCCCATAAGAGAACATTAAGAATGCTAAAGGTTTATAGCTGTGTTGGATAATGGCCATACCAAGCTAAGGTTCTCATTAAATTAGAACATGTCTCAAAGACTGTGCAAAAACAAAGACAAAAAACTTCAACTCAAAACTGTTCCAAAAAAAATATTTTTGAAAGATGCAGATACTTAATACAGAGAGGGTTTATCATTAATAATCTTCAGATAAAGAGACAAGGAAAGATCAGACCTAAAAGCATGCAGAATTTGTCATTTTTTAAAAAGCTGCATAACTAATTTCCTGTTCCCCACATGGTGGCTTTATTGTTAAAAACCTGAATAAAATCATCAAGGATTTTCTTTGTCGCCTCACTCACTAAGCTTAGTGCTATCTAAGGATGTTCTACATTAAAAGTCTCACTTCTATCCCTCTACTTGAGTCAGCATTCCTTTTCTCCTTCACCTGGCTCTAGACGAGGCTGAAAAAGGTTGAAGGATTTGCGCAGACAAACCTCGCAAAGGGTAAATTCCCTTTGCTGTGCTGAAGATAAGCTGTGATAAATGCCGTGATAAATGCTGTGGGACTGAGCTATCAGCCTTGTTAGCAGTAACAGAAGCTAGGATGTTCACTGCAAAGTAGAAAACACATTCCTTCCGTTCCATGGGATCGTCGCAACTTTCTGTTGTCCTAAAACTCCATCAAAAGGTTGTCTTCCTGCTATTCTCTGCTTAGTCCTTTTTAGGCAGCAAAGGGGTGGAGTGTAATTTAATGGAATCCCATATTCTCAAATGTAAGTGACCGTACATGCAAAAGAGATTTGGTGTCCTCCGTGTCCAGAGGACAGGGAGTCAATCTGAACGTCAAAGTTTACCGGGAAGGTTTCTATCCCACCTCTACTACATAAAAATGGGTAAAACAATGGCCAAGGTGTACAACTGTCAAACATTTTCCATGTAGGGAATAAAGAGCAATGCCTGCCTTTCTTGGTGGCAAGGGAGACAATTGTGGCCAATGCAAAATGGGTGTGTTGGGTTCCTAGTTGTAACTACAGCAGAAACTGGAGAACCTTCTACATAAAGTAAAACCAAAGTTCTGATTCAACGTTTAACTGAGTAAACACACCACCACAGATGATGGGAGGGAGATTTTTTTTAAAAATACACCCAATGGAACAACAGGAAACAAAGCTGTGTCAGAGGGACTGGGCTAGTGGAAAAAGCACTTGCCTGAAGTCGCTGGCTCCCTTTGCTTATTTATCAGAAAACAAATAAAACTGGGAAACCAGCAAGCCCCATAGTTACAGGGGTGCATATATATATTTATATATATATATAATCTATTTCAGTATAAAACACAAACTAAGTTACACACCATACAGGAAGCTAACGCATGTGTGTGCAAAACTTCAGGGCAGGATGTTAACACAAAGCTTTTCAACTGTTTCCTAAGCAGCACATATTCTGCAGCAATCTGGATCCCATCTATTCTAAACAAAACAAAACCAAGCCATTCATGTACCCTCTTCCCCCTAATATCATTTGCTCTTAAACTTTGCCCTTATAAGCTGACTTCATGCCTCCAAGGAGCGGCTGTTTCTTTAAAAAAAATAAAAATAAATCAGTGCACCTCTGAAGAGCAAGCTCCTACGCTATTTAATCCAGCTCACATTTGTTCCTTAAAACATTCTTGTTCATTTTAACGCAGTCCATCAGTGGGACCCAGTGGCCGAGCAATCGGCTGACTGCTGCACATCTCCACCGCTGACCCTTGGGCTCAAGTCAGTCTGCTGTATGGCAAAGGGCTGAGAAATGTCCTCCTTCCACCTTGCCCCCTTTTCTCCACGCTGGCCCTGAGAGCTCGTCGCCAGCCATATCTCGCCGATTAAAGCTGCAGCATAGCCCGGACATGTTAGTTCCCACTGTGCCTTCACAGAGCACAGGTTCCAGCATTTTGCTGCCTGAGCTGCTTTCTCTTTCCCCTTTCTTTGCTCCGGTTCTGAAAGATGCTCCACAGCTGCTGCCTCATCATCAGCCCTGGAGAGGAGGCGCTGGACACTCCATCATGGATGATGATCTCTTTTCTATACAAACAATATGGGTTTTCTCTCTTGAGATTTAAAAGACACCTTCATACAGCAGAAACAGACACGATGGATCCATGGAAAAACAACAGAAAGGCGGCAGCGCCCGGAGCATCAGATTCATGCAGGGTTTCGTGCATTTGGCTGCTGCCGGTTTGTAATTCATATATTATTTTTTTAAACGTCAAAACGAACATGACCGTTGCTGTAATTCAGGCACTCCAGAGCTGCTTGCTGAGAAGATATTGCCCTCCCGCTGAGTATCTCCGAAAGCTGCTGCAGTCAGAAAGGGGAGATAGATTTGAAGGGTGGGAAGACAGAAGGAAACGTAGCCAGGTTAATGGAACAACTTACATGAGGAATTCTTGGATGGATACACCTTGATTTAAGGTGGGGTAAGGGATTCAATTAGAGAGACTACAGTTTCATTAGAAGGCATCTCTCTCACCACCCAATTAAGTTACTATTCATCCGACCCACTTGCTTTGAAGTCACTTCTCACAGCGAACAATAAAACCTGCAGCAAGTAATGGAGCAGAATCTCATATTGGGTGAGATCAGTTTTCTTTTTCTGTTACTTTTATCAGAGGGAAAACTGGAATTACCCAGCAGCTGGCATAATTAGGCAGGTTTGTTTTTGTTTGGGGGGTCTGTTTTTGCAAGCTTCCATTAAGTATTTTAACTTGAGTTAACTGTAATCTCAGCACTGCACTTAGTGGAAGTCAGCATTCCCCAAGACTGAAACCTGGTTAGCAAACTCCGTTCAATAATGAACCCTGGTTAGCAATGTCTCATGGTGGTGTCAATGAACTGTTTAACCATGGTTCAAAATTCAGTGGTGGAAAAAGACCAAAAGGAATTCATGTAAAAGAGAATGAACTGGGGGATGGGTTAGGTGCCTTTAAAATGCAGTACTTCACTTGTGCACAGAATTGAGAACATGTTCCTAGATGTATAAAAATATAAATGTATTAACAGCATGAGCAGATTAACTATGCTGTTTATCATTGCAGATGATATCAGGAGTAAATTGTTGGAACAGGTTGGAACAATTTATTTCCTTGTTATCTATGTGTGAATACAGGAAGTGAGGGGATCAAGTCAGGAGCCAATAAATGTAGGCCTCAGTATACTCTTCAACACTCTTCTGAAGCTGTCAAAGCTAAATCTTCAACAATTCCAGACATTGGGACACACCGCCTTTTGTGCATGATTTTGCCCAGCACGGTCTTCAACAGAAGACCATGAGAAACACCAGGCATAGATAATAAAATTCTGGCTTGGTGTATTCCTATTCTTGTAGACAGGAGGGAATTCAGCACTGAGTTAGCCTGCACCTTCTGGGACTGGAGACGCAAGGCTAAAAAAGCTCTTTTGAGGCAGTTGGAACCTCCCACCAATCTTCAAGAAGGCCGAACAATGACAACTGTGAAACAACACTAAGGGGAGAAAACGACATTTGTCTTGTTCATCATCCTCCTTTGCCTTTCCCACCCCTACCTGATAGGTCTGACACCTTCAGCATGCTTTGTGCTTCACTGCTGGGAAAACAGTAGTGAGCATTATCTACTTAGCCAAGAGATTTGAACTGCCATGTATCTTTGCAAGTTCCCACCCACAGGTCTCCTTGGTCAGGCTTCCTCTGCCATTCTATACTTCCTCTTTGTACTGGAGAGACATTCCTGGCCCAACATACCCATCTTTCAGCTTCACTGGAGTGGAGCTGCTGGGGCCCCAGAGCAGTGGTAGTGGACATTCAGCCACTTGCCGTCACGGCGGTGCCAAACACGGGTTTCTTCCGACTGCGTGGTGCGGGGTCGGCCTTGACCGTCAATATACTGTGTCAAGCGGATGTAGGCAATGCAGGCTGCGTCATCACCAATAACGTGAACGTGGGGGTTCAGGATGGTGGTGTGGATTGGCTTGCTGTTGTTCTTGGACAATACTGGGGAGACATGTAAAACAATCAGCATTCCCCCTAACCTCGCAAAGAGAAACAGGTTTATTTCGTTCATTACTTTGGTCACTTCCCCCAACAGATCACACATCCTTTGCTTTTCTTTCCATCCCAGTCAGACCATAATGAAGCAGTCCGACCAACTGCCCCCACAAAACTCCTTCCTTTTCCTAACTGCTTCTATGCTCCAGTCCCTCAAATAATTTTCTTTAAATGAATTAATCTCAGACTCCTAGAGAACCAGGATACTTTATTATTATTATTATTATTAATTATTATTATTATTATTATTATTATTATTATTATTATTATTATTATGCTGTGTGAACCTAAAGGATTATTTGAAAATAAAAAACAATGGTTTTATCAAGGAACAAAGTTGACTGCTAAGGAGAAATAAAACAAACATAAGCAGATTGCAGAGAAAGGGGCCATCATTTTTCTCCGCCTGCCTCTGGGGAGCCATAAGAGATTCCAACAGTCAGAGCCTGCTTGTAAGTGGCTATCTTTCAAGTGTTGGTTATAGCAGGGAGGAAAGAACCTGAATCTTGCTTGATACTATTATTATTTATTCATGTATGCTTTCTACTTTCTAAAGAAGTAGACAAGGTGGAGTTCACATTTGTGTCCTTCTACTATTCCCCTCCCCCTTTCTTCTGCACTCTGATGCTTATTTGCAGGAAATTCTGGTCACCCCATATCTCTAATAATTTATTCATTTATATTCATTTATATTCATTTCTATACATGGACTCAAAGGTGGGAGAAGGGTGGAAACCAAGGTATCGTCAAAGCCACATGGTTGATAAATCAGATGGTTGTGAAATCACCACTGAAGAAACCCTTTTTTTTGGATCCTGGGGATTTTAACAACTAATTGGCCAGTCACAAATATCCAACTTCTGGGGCTGCTATGAATCTTCAGACACTGCTGAATTACACCAATTATCAGGATTCATTTCAACCTGGTTTCAGGTGTGCCTTCAGCACAGAAATTAATTGCCTTGGTGTCCCAAATGGATAGCCCATATAAGGAGAAACTCTGTTTGTTCTTCTAGATTTTTCTGTAACTTTCAATACCATCAATCAGTATCCTTATGGACAGGCTCTCAGGGTTGTCGTTTGATGGTGTATCAGGCAACTGATACAAAAAATCCAATTAAAAGAAAAACTAAGAGGAGAATTCTGGAGTGCAAATTTCCAAGATAATACACTTACAGTAAGTTCCCCACTGCCAATCTAAGTCCAGAGATGGTCTTAAAACTGCAGTTCTTTCCTACCTAAGCAAGCAGGGTCAAGGGTAATTTTGGTGTTGCCAGTTCTCTACCACTCACAGTTCTCAAAGTAAAACTTGTGGAAATCCATTCCCTCCACGAGATTCCCCAGTGCTTCAGGTTCAAATGAGGTTAATCCAGGGTCACAGATCTTCCTGCAAGAAACAAAAGTACAAAGGATCTCATTGGTATCTGAACCTGCAGCCTGTGTCAATATAGACTGTTTGCACCATGCAGTATTGATTCAAAGGACTCCCCAACCAGGAACAGAAAGTTGAGCTTCCTTAAGTATTATAATAAGCCCTAAGCATTTTCCTAAGCCCTACTTTATGATAGCCCTTTTAGCTTCCTAGAGAATGTGCCACCAGGAAGAGGTTGCAATGCATTACGGGGGGGAAAGAACACTAATCACTGACTAAAGTTTATATGTTGGGAAAATAAGCTTGTTTGCTTGTGTTTATGTGCATGCTTGCACACACTCCTCTATGCAACAGAGAGTGCTTATTAGTATTCACCTCTGCACTTCTACTAAAGTAGCTGCATTTATTCATGTAAATCAGATAATCTTTGGCCCTCCAGGTGTTGTTGGGACCCCAACTCCCATCAATACCAGCCAGCATGGCCAGTAGCCAAGGAAAACAAAAACTGGAGTCAACATCTAAGAGGCCACACATTCCGCACTCCCAATGTAAATGCAAATTCAGGTTCATAGACAGCTCTGTCCACACTTCCTTTCCTGCCTAGTTAGAAAACTAGTCAACTCTTTATTTTTAAGTTGTCACCTTAGAGAGCATTTAAAACTGCCCATACAGCAGCAAATACACACACACTTGCCATATTTACATCCTACTTCGTTCCTGTGAGAAGATTCCATATAACCAAGCGATCAAACACCAAATACATCTTATGTTGAGACTAAGGCCTAGTTTTCACTTAGGTGGTAAACCTGCATGTGGGCTGTGTCGACTGTAGGTGAGGGTTCACATGACAGAATAAAGAAAAGTAGCATACCACAGAGGTTAGGCGAATAACTTTCTCTCCAGCATACTAGTTTTCTGCTCACATGTTTGTTTGTATGAAGGAGGAGGCCATTATGTGAGTCCCCACCTGCATTGTGAAGTGGTACAGTCCAGCAGAAATTTACTTAGCCTGACAGTAAATGTTATTCCTAGATTCACACCAACAAGTGTGATCCTCATTGCCTCTATCAAACCACAGCAACTAGAGAGACTTGTTATTGCCCTCCCTCATAAGCACACAGGTACTGGGATGATTGATAAACACTTGACTATTGAAATTCATTTATTTTTTAATATGACTTAATAAATATAATGGACTGAAACTGTACGTGTATCAGACTACTTATATTTACGTTTTTGCTATTTTCTGCTCCCCTTCTCCACCTCACCACCCCATGGTTATGTCGTCTTTGACCCAAATTATCTGGCTTCGAATGGCCAATTGTGTTTCTCCACTTACGTGTATGCCTCGAAGTCTCCGTTGTTGATTGCCTCAATCAGCTGCTCTGTTATCTTTATGATCTCTTGTTTACGCACTGGAGAAGGGAATAAAAAAAGAGGCAGCTTTACAGCACATGGGAGTTGGGACAAAACATATGGCAAGCAAGTGCTCCCTTCCGGAGATTCAACAGAGCAGTGTTCGCAGCGGTGGTTGCTCTCTTGAATCCCAGAACAGTAGTAATGACAGCTACATATTGGAAAGAATGGAGTCTGGAAGATGGAAGGAATGCAGGAAGAAGGGAGAAGGCGGCAGTTTGAACAGCAGCACTGCTACACCCAAGAAAAGGCTCAGCTCTAACAATCTGTGCAGGAGGTATGTGGAGAGCACCAAGGATCAGACTACCGTCACATTTCCATTACACTATTTCTAGGGTGGAAAGACCCACTGCATCATTCAAATCTGAGGTGCAGATATGAAGAGGGGGAGGGTCTACTGGAGGCACGATGATCCTGACCTCAATCATGGTTACAGCAATGGCAGCAGGGCCAGGAGCTCAGGTGCTCGCTCCCTCTACCTCTTGAGCAACTTTCCTCTCAATTTTCCGTCCCTTATTGCATGCCCACTGTCACAAAGGGTACTTAATGCAAAACATGGCTCCCTCATAAACCTAGGAGTGGAACCATGCTTTGAAGTGGGTGTGCAAACCATCGTTTCCAATGAACCTGGTTTGCGTTCGCTGTAATTTGCACCGGGGTGCACGGAGAATACGAAGCCATTGCTAAAAGATGCGAAGGAAAGAATGTGGGAGTCATTCCAGAGGGAGCTCAGGGAAGGAAAGGGTGCCTGCACCGGAGGTTTACAAACTGCATTATGTTTGCAATGGGCCACAGAAGTCCCTCACTTCTTTGAACTGTGGGCTTCAGTTCCACAGATCCCCAAAGAGAACAACAAAAGGATGACACATTGACAGGTCTACAGAAACTGCCTATAAGTGCCTGTTTGATGGCTTGAACCATCCTTTGCCAACTTGGTGCCCTTCAGATGTTCTAAACCAAGACTCCCACCAGCAGAGGATCCAAAACAGCTCCCAAGAGCCTTCCTGTATCAAGATGCTGTGCCAATGAAAGGTTCCTAGCTGTAGTATCACCTTCCTCTTTCACTGGACAACCTTTCAAGACACAAACCACCTTCTTAGTATCTGCTCCTACTGCATAATTATATAGGATTATGCCTTACTGTGCTACTATCAAATACTGCTACACACACTATTTGCAGGAATGATTCTGGCACACTGGAACCTATTCTCAGCCATACAATCAGCCACAGCTCCTGTGTTCTCACTAGGAACTGTGAACCATCAAGCTGAATGCAGACCACCAGCCATGTATTGTAGCTTGCCAGGAATTTTGCACGCAGACAACTTTGTGGTTTTTTCCAGTCTGTTTTGTAAGTGGGTGCAAAAACATGTTTTCCAATGTTTAGGGGGATTTGTTTAGACTCCCGAGTTTGAGCTTGTTCCAAAATAGCCATGTGTACAGCAGAATGCCCCCAATTTTTAGAGGCACTGAGGCACCCCATGGATTTTTGAATCCCAGACAGGAAGCAGTATCTGCCTCTCCTTTACTCCAATTCAATTAAAACAAAGCTGAGCAAGTTCTAAGAACTGGACCAACTACAGGCCTTGAATGCATAAAGATATGCTACCTGGATGGAAAAAACCGCTGACTTTCTCTGTTCTTAGACATTTCCATGATTGTGATTGCCCTTGGCCCTTGTTTTGGTCAAAAGAGATAGAGCTCAAGACTTAATTTGAGAATGTGTATACTTCCACCGAATTCAAAATGCACACAGTTGTTGCGCATATTAATTACAGAAGTGTGACAGCAGAAAAGCTCTTGTTGGAACCATATGGGAACAGGACAAGAAATAGTTTCTAGGATTCAGGTCTGAGCTGAATCTGTTGGTGCAAGGCACCACACATTGCAAGTCACTGGCTGCTGTTCATAAGAATGTTTCATTTACACAGGTAAGACATATAGTCACTAAGCTTCCCTGGAGTCCTTTGAGGCAAAAGGCAGGGCAGAAATGAATGAATGAATAGCCAATAACAGCAACAAGACCTCTGTAAAGTGGGAAAAACTGCTTCATACCCCATCTATCAATGCTTTCATTTCCCAGAGCAGAAAGAACAGTTCTATCAACAAGGCCATCAATAACTTCACATGCCTTATGAACTTTCTGTATGGATGCTACTGTTACTAGTCTTAAGTGATTATGACGGGACCTATTTTTTCACATTTGCAAGTGAAATGCTGTCCCAACAACAGGGGGAGCATATGGATGTGCTGAGGCGGCCAGTGCATCACATGGAGAGATGCCATGTACATTTCGAACCTTCACCTCCTGCTGTATCCTCCAAAAAAGGAGCAAAAGGCAGCTCTATTTTGTCTCCTTTCAATGTCCCAGCTGCACAGATTGCAGCTGGCCAAATCAGAGAGAAGACACCCCTGTAATTACCACATTGGCATTTTCAATGCAGAAATGGTTCGGAAGCACACGGAGGCCATTCTTAGACCCTCAACATCATACATGCAAGCCGCTGAACCGTTTCCCTCCAGCGATGCTTGGATTCACCTGGAATTAGCATACTTGCCTTCCAGTCCTCTACCGTGGTGAATGCTTAGGAATTGCGGCTACATAACAAGAAGTGTTGGATGTTATATGAATATACAAATACATACACTCCATGCCAGGCCCAACCACAGCACTGTCTACACTGACTGAGAATACATCTCACTGCTGCCAGAAAACCTTTTCAGTGGAGCCACCAGGATTGATGTTTTACATGCAGAACGCCTCCTAGCCTGTCAACATACAGGAATTGAGGCTACAGAACAAGGAGAGCTGGATGAGATCAAAATACTGGTACTTCTCTAAACATCCACACAGCAATCTCCAATGCATTAAAACTGTGGAAGTGGATGGAAGGGTGACAGATGGCACACCTATGGTACGGATTCATTTATTCCAAGTTTGGAACTTTGCTAAGGCTGGAAACTTTAGATGGCGTAACCTTTTTTTTTTTGTCTGCAGTTGCAGCTTGAGAATTGTGCTTGCTGTTTGGGGCTGATGTTTTCATGTGCCCAACGGAGGTCTGAACTGGGGCTTCTTGCTCCAAGCTAGCCAATTCAGGAGAAAGAAATAATTCAAAGAGAGGGAGTGAGGGAGGGGAATATATATTTTGGAAAAATGAGAGAAAAAGGTTCAGAAAAGGTAGATAAGTAAGGAGGCTAAGTACTAGGTGTTGTTTTTTTCTACTCCTGCTACTACAAAGCTAACTTACATGGCGGATTGTTAAGTGCAAATGGAACTACAGGAGTTAGAACAGGCTCCGACTGAGCGCGGTCCAACTCCACAGTTTGCCCTGGGCTGTCCCAGGCAAGTAGTTTCTCTTCACAAGATTGTGTAGTGGTAGCTGCAAAACAAATGCAAGCATTAAAACAAAAATAAAAACCAGAAAACAAAATAAGGACTGCATTGAAAACACACACACACACACACACACACACACACACACACACACACACCCCTCCCAGATGCAGCAATGCCACCAACTTCTGCAATGCAAACCAAGTGGGGAAACTGGATCCTCACAAAGAGAGTCTTTCAAAGCAGCAACTAAGAAATACAGTAAGATTTGAGGAAGGAGAAGGTGAAGGAATCTAACTCCAAATAATAAGAGCAACAGATAAAGCACAGAAGCAGGGCTCCCTTGCCTCCCCCTGAGCAGGATTTCTACATGACCCTAACATGCCTCATTGTGGTTCTACTTTACAGGAGGGGAACAAAGGCTTTGCAATAGTTTGGAATGGAAGATGATGTCTCCTTTGGTCAAATGTTCATTCCAACTAGGCAATGCTGGGATCCAACCCCCCAAATACTTTCTCACCAAACCTATAGATTTTGGAAGAGGGTATTGTTTGGAGAGGAGATAAAGATCATCTCCATATAGGCTTTGAAATACAAATGTAATAAACAAAAATCATGATGCTTTGTTAGCTGTTCCGTATCACTTTCCTCCCATCCGCCTGCCCACGTTCAGCTTCACACACACGTACGACTCACAGAAACAAAATGACTTAAGACAAAATTTTGCTTATCTCATTACAGAAGTTGGCTGCTTAAAAACAGTCCAGTCCTGGTTTTAGAGTAAAATATGAGCCGAGATGCTACAGTTGAATGGAGTATTTCAACTCTAAAAACCAAGGGGCACTAACAAAGAAGTCTCTGAAGGATTGATAGCAGATAATTTCAGGTGAACAAGAGAAGAGTAGGAAAAGGGGGGCAGGGTTTTCAAATCTGTTTTTTACTAGAAAGGGGCTGAATTTGCTTGTGTTTCCAATTCCCTGCTGAAGTGTGCCTCTTCAGTGAGGGATAACCTGAAGTCAAGTTGCAAGTGTTTCTCATACGGTCCCTATGCAGGATCATAACCACAGCTCTGACACATCTCAGCAAAAGTTTCTCAAGACTGATAGTGAGTAATCTAGACAGCTATACTATCCCCAAGGTGCTGCTGGACAGAGAAAATATATCAGAAATGGGTTTTTGAGTTCTGATTTTTCTGTGTGTGCAAGTGATGTGCATGGGTTCACACAACGGCAGTTTAAGTCTTCTGATTTTAACTGATATACCAATGATTTCCTTCCACACTGGTGGGCAATCCTGCATGGAAGGTTTTGTGCTGTGTGCTGTGGTCCCTTCTCACCCATGGTGTGCTGTGTTTGTTTGCTCCATGTGCAAAAGTTGGAAGACCCCCAGCCAATCAGGGCTTCCTGTATACATCTGCAATCACCACTTGTGGCATGAAAGACCTTATCTCATGCTTGTCCCTGCACCAATGTAGGAAAGGGATATTGTGTCCATAAGAGCTGTAACCTAACAAACTTTTTAGTAGAGGCCTTCTCAGCCAGCGAAGACTTCGGTTTACTGAATATTTCTGAACGCTGGTGCAGAATTGAACCTCTGCCCTACAATGGCTGATTAACATTCTACAGCCTTTTAAATGTGTCTGCGGGAAGGTGGAGATTTCATTTTGCTGTTTTGTTTTAAATTATGTACTTGTTTTTATCCCCTATTTTATTCTGTGAACCACCATGAGATCTTACGATGAAGGGCGGTACATAAATCTAAAATAAAATAGTAAGATGATAAGATACATATATACCCCCAAACAAAGTGTCATGCCCAAGAATACACATCAATAAGCACTTTTTTTAAACAATTGCAAAGGAAGTATGTGGTATCTGGCTAAGGAAAAGAGGATATGAAATTAGCTAGGTCATGGTTTCATTTTATTGTGGCAGGGGGAGGGAAAGGAGTTTCTCTGAAAGTGTTACATGAGCAGAAATGGTTCGGGGGTGGAGATGAATCAGATTGAAAATATGAAGTGTTGGAAATGGGAACCAATATTCTGGAAGAATATTGCAGAAGCCGAGGAAGACAGAGAAATGGGAGAAGAGAGAGTCACAGTAGGGAAAGGAATGCTGTGGAGGACTGTAAACCCTGGACTTACTGGCTGAATAACAGAGAGAAAGCTGGGACTGCCTGGACTCAGTCTGGGTTTTGCTCTCACAGTGACTCCGTCCTTCGAGCACTGAGCTGCCATCCCCGATGGAGAGAGGGGGCGCTTGCATGGCAAAGGATGCAGAACACACACACACACAAAACATACACACACAAATAACAAAACAAAATAAAAAACAATGTACATTCAGTAAAAAAAAAAGATAATGGAACAGGACATCAAAACAAGTACAACACTCATTACAAAAAAATCTTGCCGGTGAATCCTGCCAAGACATGACGTTATCAGGTATCGTGCACAGCTAAGGGCAGAGTTGGCTGCTTGTCCCTACACCTGTTCATATAGCTAACACTGAAGCTGCCAACTGCGTGAGTCTGTTTACGATTTTTTTTTCATGTTTACCTGCATGAATCCACTATCCACCACCAAGCTCATCTATAAACTACACTCACGTAGCAACGGCGGATAAGTGGCTCAGCTCTGGCAGAAGAGTGGATTGTGAAAGGGCACTCTGGCAAAGAGCAGCTCATCATGGGGAAAGCAGATGCGTGAGAGAATGGGAAAGAAATGACAACGGTGGAGAAATTATCCTTTCAAGGGACTAGACAGCGAAATCAGAGCTTGGTTCATTCAATGGAGCATACAGTGGCTTCTCTTGAAAGGAATTTATCAAAAGCTCCCACATGCAATTTCTCTTGCAACCCGTACCTTTCTTTTAGCTCTGCATACACACTTCAGAATTACAAGATGCTCTTAAGAGGGCACTTCCTATACGGATGTTTACAATACACTGGCACATATGGGATTTGAAGCCAATATGCTAGGTTAGGCCATTTGCCCATGTAGCCCAGTACTGTTCGACTCTGACTGGCAGCAGCTCTCCAAAGACCCAGGTGCTCATGCCAGGGACTGATCCTAGGACTTGGTGCGCAGAAAGTATGTGTTCTATAACTGAGCTTCGGGCTCTCACTTCAGAGCACATAATGATGCTCTTTTTACCACCACACCACTCCTTATTAAAGCATGCACATGTATTATTTTTGCCTACAGGCAAAAACAGCTAATGCTCTTGACAAAAAATATTCTGTGTTATGAGCTCTCTTGCTCTCTTAGGAGCCTGTTTCCTTGAGTAGAGTGTGAATACTCTCACATACCAGGTCTGTGACCAGTTTCTGTGCCACTAGGCTACGTTTTGTTGGTATTCCAACAAAGGAGCGGGAAGTAGCACATACTTGCTATTGTGGTCCATTCATAGATGCTGGCTGTCCACATCTCTTTGTTCCCCTCTGGCACTTTTCAGGTGGCTAGATTTAGGATAGGCTCCCCCAAGTTGCTAACACTACCCTCAGGGTAGCAGGTCCAATTAATGGCTCAGGGCTAATAGATCAGTCTTACGAACTAGCCAAGGCAAGGGGACATTTCAAAAAGGTGTTCTCAAAGGTACCTGTGCCTGTAGAACCCTCAAATCTTTTTCTGGATCTGTCAGCCCCCATCCCTTCTTTATTTCACTGTGTGACTTGCTCACACATATGAGCGAATGAAAGTGGGCTGATCCTTGATGAGGCACGGCCTCCTGTGTGGAAAGGCTTTTTGCTGAGTATTAAAGAGTCACTGTGGAATGCACCGAGGGTTTCGAACAGCTTAACCAATTCGGCAGTGCCCTCCACCCCAAATGCTCTTTGGTGTCAGTGTTACATTGATGGCTACTGCTACGATGCAGTCTTGTGGCGCTGCTGGCCTAAATTATGAGACTTGTTCATATGGTCTGTTGACCTATAAAAGACCATATGGGTCAAGATCTAGGTAAGGTAAAGGTAAAGGACCCCTGGACAGTTAAGCCCAGTCAAAGGTGACTATGGGGTTCTGGCGTTTGTCTCGCTTTTCAGGCTGAAGGAGTTGGCGTTTGTCTGCAGACAGCTTCCCGGGTGATGTGGCCAGCATGACTAAACCACTTCTGGCGCAACAGGAAACCGTGACGGAAACCAGAGTGCACGGAAATGCCGTTTACCTTCCAGCCACAGTGGTACCTATTTATCTACTTGCACTGGCATGCTTTCAAACTGCTAGGTTGGCAGGAGCTGGGACAGAGCAACGGGAGCTCACCCCGTCACGGGGATTCCAGATCTGGGTGTACTGGTAGAGGCAGAGTTATATAAGAACTATAAATGGGGGTAAATCCTTTGAGAAAGCCCTACTGACCAGCAAATAACTTCTGGCTGCTCATCTTAAGCCTTCATTCACGTTAGGAGGGATATGCCATCACAGCACAGTCTTCCCCAACCTCAAGCCTGCTGCTGAACTATAAACCCCAGGATCACAATCATTGGCCATGCTGGGAGGGGCTGATGGGAGACTAACTAAATATGCCAGTTGGGCACATCTGGGGACTGAAGGTTGGGGAAGGCTGTTGTATTCAGTGGCCCCCTAGTACTGAGTCTTACTCCTGCACAGCTGCTAGGTGAGGTAGGCAGGCTTGAATACAAGACATTCTCGCAGGCAAATATCTCTCACAAACGGAATGCAGAGAGCATCCTCCCTCCAAACCAAATGGTGAGCCATCTGTGATCGGGCCCCATTTCACACAAATGTTCTGATGAGCTGAAGAGAATGCAAGTTGGTTCCTTACGTATTTTTGGCCGGTGGGACTAGTCTACAAATAGCTCCTTGCACTTGCGTAAGGAGCGGTGATATAGCAGTCCGCACCCCCCAAACTCCCAGGATTAGGTGAAATCTCAAAAACTTTTAAGAAGGCAGAGAATCGTACATGCCTTCCTTAGACAACAGGAAGTCCTTCAGCTAGCAAAATCCTTATGGCAGCCAGCCTACTGCCCCACTATACTTACTCCTCCAACTACAACTAGGGGAGGGGAACATAGACCAGTCAACAAGGAGCCTGGCATGGAAAACTGCTCTGTCTCTGCCAGTGAGTCTGGGCTATCTTGCCCACTTGCAGCCAAGGAACCTACCCTTCAGGTCTTCATCTTCAGTGGTAGTATTACAGCTCTCCGTAGAACCCTGCAAGAAAGATTGGTAGATGGAAGTATCGAAACATGCATGACAGGGGGCTTTATAGGCTGAGAGATTTCTATATAAATGGGAAACCTATCAAAGAAATGGAATTTAAAGGAGAAATGGGGAAACATGCACATCCCTTGGTGCGCATGGCAACAAATCAGCACTTTTCTGCCACGTGTGATCTTTCTGAGTTTGGAAATTAAATTCTTATTTCTCCACACTGTTCAAAAGGTATAATTTCAAATATTTATAATTTCTTTTTGCTCAAATATGAACCCGGACAACCAAACAGGTGTAAGAATACCCTGAAACAACGATCTGGAATGTGACTTAAAGGAAGATACTTGGCTAGTAATATTTTTGGGGGGGTTAGGGGGGGGGAGACTCATTTTCGTAATATGAAGAAGTGTCATTAAAGTATAGGGCTCAAGTAGTACATGCCTTCTGGAAGTTTCTTGTATATAAATGCATCTGGAACCCCAAGGTACTAGAGGGGATGTTCAGAAAAATGGGTCATGCCTTCAATTTATTGTACTTTTTTTGGCACCTGCTATAAACATTCCTGTTTAGATAAGCCTGCTTAGGACAGTTGAAGTAATTTCGATCTGTTTTAGTATGTCAACGTTTGTATGTTTAAAAGTAGGGTTGCATTTTTTTCTTGATCTTACTGCTTTATCTTTTGTAAACCACTTTGAGGTTGTTGTTTTTTAAAACAATCAAATGGTGCATAAATATTGTGAAATAAATCAAATTAGCAAATAAACAAAATGTTTCCAAGACTGATTGAAGGCACTGTTTATGATTCTTTAAAGGGCTTCATTAATAAATCAGAGGGTCACAGGCCCCTACATTACAGGGGGTTGGACTAGATGACTCTTGGGGGTCCCTTCCAATTCTATGATTCTGTGACAGGTGTCTCCTCTCATATGAACCTTCGGATTCTGACCTTTACCAGGGGAAACCCTGCCCTAGATATTTTATTTTTTAAGAGGTAGAATTTAGTGGTGCCTGGGGCAGGGCTTTAAAGTGGCACCACATATGTGGCCACATTTGAAAGAGGAAAAGGCTACGGAAATTAAGACGAGGTAGCAGGACAATGGCCAGGAACAAGGACAGCAAAATGCTGCAACTACATATTGTGAAAGCCATAGGGGTATAAACGCAAACCTCAACTCGATGGTGAACCGAGTTCCCCAGCTCTCTCCAGAATTTGTAGCAAAAGCTTATGTTGTGCATACCCTCAAACTCACACACCCCACATTGGTGTGGGTAAGGGAGAGGGAAACAGAGAATGCAAAGATCTCAGGGCACAAGGTAAGGTTTCCTATGTGTTACAGAAACTGGGAGAGATCTCGTTTATGACGCTGCTTGTCTGGATGCACTCTATTAGACTCGGTTTTGGGGGACAGTGAAAAGGGTGTTTGGGACTACACAAGTCCTTTGTGATCTGTCACTTACCTTTATGCCATCATTAGCATTGTGCACAACAGTAGTTTGCGGTTCCTAATTGAAAGAGGACAGAAATACAAGTATCAGATGTCAGCTCCAAAACTTTTCTCCCTCCGTGTAGTGCCTGTTGGGAGAGCAAAGTGACAAGACCAAAGCACAAACACCTCTATCCTAAAACGGTGTAAGTACATCCCACCCCATCCCACCCACCTTAAAGGGCCACTCAAGAGTTTTGGAAGAGAAATATCCAATTGTAATAGATAAACTTGCAAGGAGACAAAGCCATACATACAAGCCTCTCTATATCCCAATTTTCTTTGTGAACTTTCCTCAGCTTAGAATATTTCCAGCAGTGCCCAAGAATTAGTGAATCACGGAGGATACTGGTTATTTATTACTTTTAAAAGCCAGCATTAGCATTTCACCCAGATCAGAGAGGAGAAGCAGGGCTTTGCCTCCACGTTTCCCCCACAAATGACTCTGGAAGGACATTCGCAATTTCCCCACAAAAATGGCAGCCAAAGCTCCATAGCAAAGAACTGCTCGAGTAGGTAAGTTGCAAAGTCCCACAGTTGGTTGAACTGAAGTTTCCAAAATGAGACATTTTCAACAAAAAGAGGAGGGGAGCAGCTGAGCGTCACAAGAGCAGCATTTTAAAAGCCAACGCATGGTGAGGTACAGTGAGTAGAGGACGGGGTTAAAAATTATGAAACATCCCAAGGAGGAGGGGGAACCTCTCCGAAGCATTACACGGAGTAGAAAGCAACTATCCAGTCTCTTAAGACTCCTAACTTGCAGTCATTCCTGTATTATTTTTGAGAAACTTGCCCAGTTCTGTTCCAACATTCTATGACAGTATCACAATGCCCACAATGTTCATCCATTTCTGTGGCCCACAGCCTACTTCCAAGTCTTTAAAATTAGGGCCAGAGTGGGCATTGGTTGAGCTGTCAAAAACAGAGGAATGTGTGCTCCCGCTGCAAGCATGTTAATCGGGAAGAGTGAAAAACCCGGTGCAAGTAAGACAAGGGCAGAAGTTTCCAATTCCATCATTCTTTGGAGACTGGATGTCGTTGACCACCCCATCATGGCCTCCTTGAGGTCAAATTATATCAGGCACACGGACCGAGATCTGTCAGGACAAACTGCAGGCCTCACACACAGACACCACAGCGCTTCTGCACCTCTCACTTGCAAGGGAGCTTGGGATAAGAGCCAGGGGCAAGAGATTGCAGACAGAATTAAGCAGAAACACGGAGCAGCAGCAAGCAGCATTCTGGGCAAGGGTAAGAACCAAAAGTAAAAACCAAAGAAGGGCAGATAAACGGTTGGGAAAGATACCATGGACATCTGCACTGGGGGTGATTCTTTTGCTGGGCTTACTACACTGGCTTTGTTGTTGGTCTGCGGCTAAGACAGAAAAACAGATGGTTTAGTTTCCCCCCCACCCTGCTGGGAAACAGTCATAAAAAACATTACATTGCTATTGCTGCAAACAAGACATTTCAACTCAGTCCCTTCCCAAAGTCACCTGTGGAGGGGAAAGGAAACAGGAGAAGGTGTAGTGGAACAGGTCATGCCTGGTTTGCCACCTTTCATGGCAAAGATGCACCCAGATACCCACGGAAGATTAAATAGGATTGGGAAAAGAACGAGATGCGTATAGATGGGTTAGTCCAAAAGCAAAGTGGCAAGGAACTTAAGGGAAGATGAGTAGCTTAAATAGGAGTGTTAACTTAGCCAAGGGATGGAGGAGATAAGAGAAGGGAATACATTCAGATGAACTGCAATATGTTGGATGGAACAACCTGGTGGCTGGTCACATTCAGAAACCTTGTGGCGGGAGCAGAAGGAAGATATTAATGACTAATCCCTCAGTGGGCCAGAGAAACCAATGTGTTCAATGACCTTCCCAGAATTCCACGTAAGTTTTTGATGTTGGACATAAGTTGGACTCATGTTCACACAAACCTAGTTCACTAAAATATCTTGACTTTATGTCCTTCCTTCCTTCCTTCCTTTCCCGCAGTTCTGGATCCTAGCATTAGAAGTTGCAAGGGCTAGTTGACTCATATGCCTCTCTCAAAGAGCGGAAGACTCCCAGCCCAATTATTTCCCAGTATGAGCAATCCTGCTCGAATTCAGGTAAGCCAGAAATGTATAGGTTGTGGTCTAGAAGCATGTTTTTCAAGAAGCAGGCAAACCCGGATGCTTGGTCTCCTTGGCGATGCACAGCAGAGGCCAGCCCAACCCTTTCCTGGCTGCCAAAGAGCAGACTGAGAAAGGAGCAGATAAGATGAACTAGTCGAATGACTATCCTACTATGGGAGTCACTGTCGAGCTGAAACTTATTTAGTCTGTAGTATCCACAGGGAAGTCATTTGGAAATCTGAGACAACTGGAAGTTGTATATTTGCAGTTCACAATGTATTGCACAGGCCCAGAGCGTAGTCTGAAGGTACATGATGCAATTCTACCGCTGAAACTAAAAGCAAATCTGGTCCTGGTTGGGAGACTGCCTAGGAAGCATATGAAAGTCACTCTGAGCTCTTTAGAAAAAGTGTAATAAATACATGATAAAATAATGGGAGAGGCAGATACCCTTTGGCAAAACAGAATTATACTGACACAGAAATATCTTATTAACCTGCTCTATCAAGCACCTTCGCCACAATAGCACCATGGCTGCTCCACTATTATGCATTTCAACTGGTACCAAGCTCCGCCCCCCCCCCCGGGGCAGTAGTCTTGCAGTAGTTCCATATGCACTAACACATCAATTTGCAATACGAGTTAGAAAAAACACAGTGTTTCATGGTGGCCAACCATGCAATCATCAAGATATTCAGAAGAAGTGTCAAGGATCACCTGTAATGATAGCATATACGTCTATAGGAAGAGGGCAACAGAAAATTACAGACAAAGTTGGGGAGATTTTTGTAACCTGGGATAACCCACAACTAATTTATTTACTTGACAGGTACTGGCCGACACAGTGAGCCCTCTTCAAATACAAACTCCAAGGCATTGGAGATGGCTCCCCATTATACAATGTCACTTTGCTGTGTTTGAGAGAGGAAATCAAGCAACCATGTGGGAGAGCAACCCCACCAAGATGAGGATAGGGTGGGAAAAGACCTTTCCAATTAATTAGCCCTGCCAACATGGTTCTTTGAGTCCCCCCCTCTCTCACACACACATACGCTCCCACACTGCACCAGTGTGGCACTGCATCATGGGAATGTCGCTTTAACACCGCCAAGTGTGAGTAATGGGTTGAGCAGGTGCAACAAGTACAAGCTGAACGCAAACCCTGTAAATAACCCCACACAAATCTCAGCTTCATGGAGAGGCATTGCAACCAACCCTAAGCATGTTCCGACTTTAACCACGCCCACTCTGTAGCATGTGTAAGCAGAACCGACATGCAAGCCATTGAAGCTGTGCTTTCCAGAATTCTGCTCTGTTAGAATTATGCTCAGGGCACACTCACCGGCAGACTTCCTTAACCCACATATCGAAACTGTTCACTATGCTATGTGGGTTAGAGGTTTTCAAGTTCTAAAAGGTCCATGAGAACTATTAACCTCTCCCAAGGGAGGTCATGAGATGCCTCCAAGTTGGCTGGGGAGGTGGTATCTCTGCCCCAGATCCCCTCGTGGCTGCAACCCTACACAGGGAAACAGCTCTGCTTTGGTTAATCCAGTTCTCGTTTTCTCCCCCCATAACCCATGATAAAAAGAGAAAGACAAAGCAAGTGTAAAACTGGGTTTCAACATATGTTCATTTGCACCAGCTAGGCCTGACGTTTCACATACCTTCGAGATGCAAATTAAAAACAGACAGTAACACGTGTGTTTCTGTACCTTCCACCACATGGGACAATGTGCACATCACAGCAGATATAATGGTTACAAATAAAACCAGTAGCAAATCTTCTTGCTGCCTCATTGCTTTTCCTAAAAACAAAGTCTTTGTGAATGAAGACTTAATTCCCACACTTAGGATCCCGCTGATTTTCTTCCTTGCTATGCTGCAAGCACCTCTCTCGCTCTCTTTTCTTTAAGAATTCTGGTATTTAACACGGGATAGATGCCAAATGAAGATCTTTTTGAAAATATATAAATTAATAAAATCTATTCATGGGTGTGTGTGTGTGGAAACGGCCCACTCAGCTCCTATTGAAGATTATTCTTAATACTTTAAAACAGGAGTGGAGAACCTAGGGTCTTGTTAGGCCGTGAATGCAGTCCAATGGGTGTCTCTGGACAAGGGCAAGCCCCTCATCCACTGCACTCTGTGCCCTCTGGGTGGAGGGATGTGTTTATTGTGGGGGTGCAGAAGCCACTGACACCTGACTGACTGGAACACAGCCTACTGTACAAAAAGCTAAGACACCCATCCGTTGCTTCCACTATTTTTTTGCTTCTGGTTCCACCTGAAAAGGAAAACAGCTCTCAAGCTGGAAAACCCAACCCTGTTTTTATAATGAAGAACTGCACCCCAACAAAGTAAACCCAAAATCTCATTAAGCAACGGTGCAGCCAAGAAAAGCACTCACCATATGCAAGGGACCTTGTGGTGTCTTTGCCACATCTTTGACTCTCACAAAGAGATGCAGAAGGGAAAGTCACCTGAGCTACCTTAACATTGCAACCTTATGCATGCTTACTTGAAAGTAAGCTCTGCTGTGTTCGGTGAGGCTTACTCCCAGGTTAGTGTGCATAGGATTGGGCTGAATGCATTGGAAATCAGTAGTAGCAGTATTCCAAATCAGAGACTGAGGACAGGTCAAATACATACACATAGGTTATGCGGAGAATTCACAAGAGAAAGTGGACCTTCACATTAAACCTGCTATTAACAGACATGTGAGAGGGCAGCCAGTTGTCTGCCTTGACAGCAACTGGCATACACAATAGAAATAGTGGCAGGCAGGCATAGAGTTCGTTCATATGCTGATTTACTATCTTCCCAATGCAGCAACTGGAAACACAAGCTGGGCACTGCTGATAATGAGCAAGACGGAAGAGAGTGGTTTCCTATAGAGAACATGACCTTAAGATCATTTAGCCCACATATGGAGGGAAACTTTGGTGCAGTTATCATGATATACAAAATTTTAACTTTGCTGTTACAGAGGGCAGGGGCCACTAGGAACAATGTCCACCTCCTGTTCTGCTCTTGTGTCATCAGAAGTACTAACTAAGGGGTTCAGGAGGTATAAGTGAGAAGACAACAGCCCAACCTGCCACCTTGCATCAAGGCCATTTGTTCCTATGGTGTACTTGCATTGATGCTTTACCATGAACTTCTCCAGCTGAGCATTCAATGGCGACGTGGCCAGCTCTGCTGTTTTTACTTTATAGTAGCAAGCACAAAACCTGTTGATGAAGAGACCACCTGTATTCTCCAGGAGTCATCCTGCTGTGTCAGATGGCTAGGCTATAACCAGATATCCCACCTTCATTAAGATTAGGCCAGGTACTGTCCAGCCCAATGAGGAGACAGGGAGCAAGTACCTGTGTCATGGACACATGGTGCGCTGGGATCTTGATTTGGAATGATAACAAAACCCTGAGGCCAAATGGTGACGATCTCCCTGCCTAATGTAGAAAGCCTCACTCGGCAGAAAGTTAACATTGAGGCCAATCACTATCTACTGACTCCAATGAGTGTTACTCTAGCTGGTAATCTCTGTTGAGGGGGGGAGCATGGAGCAGCATCCTCTTGTGCACTTTGGAAAGTAGCTAGGACCATTCTACTAGGTAGGTTGTGGTGCTGTTTCTTCCTTGTCCAGGAATTGGCGGGTGGTGGTAAGGTTTGGATGAGCACTCATCAGTGTTGGTGCTGACCTTCTCCCATCAGATGTCAAGGAAATAAACAACTTTCTGACTTTTAGAAGATCTGAAGGCAACCCTGTTTAGGGAAGTTTTTAATGTTTGATGCTTTATTATGTTTCATGTATTCTGTAAGTCACCGAGCGTAGCTGAGGAAACCCAGGCAGATAGGCAGGGTATAAATAATAAAATTATCATCATCATCATCATCATGGCACATTCAGCAGGTACTGCATTGTGACAGACTGTAACACTGCCCTCTATCTGCCTCATGGTTGCTCTTGCTCTGTGTTATATATTGCTCTGAGTTATACGCTGCTTTGGTCCTGAAGGCAAAATCTTGGCTGGAAGTGTAGTGGTAGTACTTACAATCCCCCACCCTCCTTGTAAGCTGACTTTCATTTACAGGGAAGTGAGAAAGAGGAGACTCTGATGGGGGCGGCGGCGGCGGGGGGGCACCCTAAAATTAAAACCTGAGGAGGTGAGCATAGCAGGAGCTTTACCTAGACTCTGTTTCTTGTCTGTAGATGGAGCTGTTGAGAGTGCAGGAAGTCTTCCCCCCCCCATGAAGGAAGTCTAAAGCTTTGGCTCAGCCACTACCCTTCCCAAAAGCTACCCAAAGCAATCCCTAAGGAAAGCTAGGAGAGGGGTGCTGATGTAATCAGAATTTTGCTTGAAGGAAGCGAGAGCTTCATATGACGAGCGACATAGAATGAGACTTACTTCTTTTGACATTTGGTTGCATTATATATCCAGCACATCCGGGGGGGAAATACACATTCATTATGAAGGGGGAAATGAATGGGAACAGTTGTCAGATATGTGATTAATGCCAACTCATTTTGGCATTAATACCAACCATATACTTTTGGAATTTTTTTGGTGCGGGAGGAGCACTGAAGTGGAAGGGAGAAGACGGGAAAAACAACTGTGTTACGGAAGAGGGTCTTAGGCACAGAATTCTGGGAGGAAACAGGAAGTTAATGATGGGTGTGAGCCACACCATGGTGCTGCATCTTTTCACCCAGGACACGAGGAAAAGGCCGTCTGTTCTGCACTGCAGGGCTGCTCACCACCAAGGAAGGTAGCGCTAGCGCAGTGCAATGCCGGCTCCTGTGTCCATTTCAGCACTTCTGCAATGAAATACCCAAGGTTCCATGCCCAGACGAGAGTGCAGAGACCATGCTCTTCTTGGCCAGGGTAAGGCTATGCGGACAGCTGATCCAGCTTGGGAGGCTGTTTATCAGTTCACTCAATATCAAAAGCTGAATTTAAGGTGCCCATCTTTCAGAACCAAGTCAAACCCTTACCCAAGGGCCTTGTCTACAGCATGATCCTTTCCGTGAGAACATGGACCTTTCGAAGTGCAAGATGTCTCCCCTTCCCACCAGCCCCCAGCCCCACCCCTTGCCCAGACATGCTATGTGAAGGGGGTGATGAGCACAAGCTGGACGTGCATGGCATGAGAATGGTGATTGCACAGGGTCACAGGCAGTTTTATGGGAGGTGCTCACCATCAAATGCACGCTGGAGCTTGACTTCCTTTTCTGGACACACCATTGAGAGGAGGAAAAAAAGAAGGAAAGAAAGAGATGAGAAGAGAAGCAGAGGAAATGTTGGCACTTGTGTGTCAGCACAGACCCTGCTGCCAATCATGCTCCTCCAAGAAAGGATCAAGATGGCACAAACATTTGGGCACATGGAAGGCAGAGATCATAAACCTGGCGAGACAGCATTCCAAACTGAGCAAGAGTTAAAAAAAAATGCAGCCAATGTGACATGGGAGATACGGAAACTGGCGATATGTTCTTCTCAAAATATTCCCAATCTAGCAAAGGATGAGGAAAGTTTCCCCGTAAACCACACAGTTTCCATCCAAAGAAATCACACTTCTGAACTGCCTATTCAATATGGTAACGATGGGCAATGGACAATTGGCGTTTCAACCCCTTAGCCTTGGTCTTTCTGTTCAAAACTGCCCTCATCTGGTCAGGTGGCAAGCATATATTTCCTCACACAAATAAGGAATGTTTAATTCGCCTGTACTGGGAAGGTGGCTTACAATGACAATTACAGCTGCAATTCCAAGGTATGCACAAATGCACCCACAGACCTAGAAAGCATGCTTGTGATCTTCCAGAGAAAGGAGCATTTCAGCATTCTGCCCATAGCAATAGTTTTCAGGATGAGCCAAAGAGACTGACTGAGCATGTAACAACACCCTACCCTTTTGATTCTTGTCATCAGAATCAAGGCAGATGTCACTCACAGAGCACAGCCCTGGGAACTTGCACAGAAAAGAAGAAACTAGATCAGAGACACTTCCGCACAGATGCACGATGGGTCAGACAAGAAGATGTCAAGTGTGTGCTCCAACAGGAGTGCAGAGAAAAAGGCACTTAGGCACGCTCAGCAGGAGGGGTCTGTGTGAATGGAAACAGCTAGGTTTCATCGAGTGAGACCAGAGAGTTTATGAGCCCCTTTTTTTGCCTGCTCCAAAAAGAGAGAAATGTGGCATTTTCTGAAACAATTCCGATAAAAAATAATGAAGCATAAAACAAGCATGGCTGAGAATGTGCAAGGCACTTCCCAGGTACATTGGCAGGAGAGTAAGATTAAGTACCAGCCTGCAATGATTGATGGGCAACAAGAGAAGAAGATGAGGAAAGCCAGAGATTGCAGGAAAGAAGCATGATTAGCATTGCACCATGCTTACTGCTTAAGCGATCCACCCAGATTATGTTTCCTCTTTCCTTTCTGGAAACAACTGTTACCCACATGTGGCACCGGCCACAGTCTCATTTGGAAATCCTACTCTCACCCCCTGCTCCCTCCCTCTGCACCAATAAAGAAATCAAGATAATTCCATTTCCCAGCTGCCTGTTATACAACCTTCTGGGGGCATGTAGATATGTGTTCTGACTCTGCAGAGAAACCCACATAATGGCCACTGAATTGCACATCATATTAATTGTGTTTAAGCAATTACACATGCATTTCAAAAAGCAGGATCGTGGTGTGTGGGGATACTGCCTGATGACTGCTGCTGCTACTAAAAGGTTTACATACACAATCCTATGCATGTCTACTCAGAAGTCCCATTGATTTCCAATGGGGCTTATTCTGTTTAGTTTTTGTTTTATCATTTTTTGTTGTGGTTTTGCCTTATAGTATCCGAATCTGCATGGGGAAAGTGGATTTCTATGGAACAAAGCATCAATTAATTAATTGTTTTGATGGCCTCAATGCATGCATTGCACTGAAGCTGGATGGGGCCATAAGTTGGCCGCATTGCAGTCTTGTTCTTAACACACCTCGTGTCTAAGGATAGGGTTGGGCGATATATTATCCAAAACCAGTTTTGCATTCCATATCGTGATAATCGGTTTCATAATTTTTGACCTGGCAATGTATTGTGAATCATGATGTGTGTTAAGGCTGAGCGATGTCTGGCTTTCAACATCGCAATATATCACCAGCTAAACATTGTGATATACCCATATATCATGATGTCTGAAACAAGGATGTAATTATGTAGAGGTGAACAAAGTAATGTCCTGAAAAACTGCTGCTACTTAGGGGTCTAAAACTGAGACATTTTTACTTACCTTTAACATATTGTTGCAACTGTTATTTTATAGTACAGAGCAACAGGGGCAGAAGGAATCACGAGGCAAGCAATGACCAGCTTCATGGTTTTCCCCACATTGCGATTTTTTACATAGCACATGCACACATTGTGATTCGCGATATATCGCCCTGCTGAATAGTATGAAATCGTTACCACAATGTGAACTTCAAATACCGATACCTTGCCCAGTTTGTGTGTGTGTGTGTGTGTGATGCAAAAATCACGATGTGAGAAAAACCATGAAGCCAGCCAATTCCTCTACATAGCTCCTTTTTCAGAGAGCATGATATATCAGTATATCATGATGTTTAGCTGGTGATATATTGCGATGTTGAAAACTGGATATTGCCCAACCCTACCCAAGGACATTCAGAACATCTTTCTTGATTTAGTGCTTTGTGACATGGGAATTCTTCTCAGAACTGCAAGTGTATTGTCAAGGTAGAATACAAAGCCATGCGGAGTTTCTCAAAGCATGCCATAGTGGGTCTTCTCAAGCATGCCTTATCACGGGCAGTTAAGGAAAAGCAGAGCAAATAGCTTCAGTGTGACAGCCCCATTACACTAGCACAAATAATCACAGAGCAAGGGGAGAAGGAAGGGGAGACAGCAGGACCCACTCCAGGGGATTGGCAGGGACCAACGGCACTTCATTCCTCATCCCACAGAAAAGTCTCTCTTAGAGGCCACTCCACTTGATCATGAACTATTTATGCAACTTTGTGAAGAATCACTGTCTAAATTTTATCATTTTCTTCTTCCCACCCCGTCACTTTTTCCGTTTGTATGAAGTCTATTGGATTCAAGTCTGTGGTCAGAGTTATGTTTTGCTTTTTCATCTCTGCACAGTGCCACAAAACACTTTAGATGCTTTACACTTAATAATGGCAGTTTAAGAGATTTTGAGTGTGGGTTTTGGGAACTGCCTAGCTAGTTCAAGTCAGGAGTTGACATTGCCTCATATCCTTCTCCTCCACCCATCTTCTGTCTTCTGCACCCCCTGCAGGTTCCTCTTTCTCAGTTCAGTGCACACTTACTTCAGTAAACTTGACTGGGTTTTCCCTGTCTCTTAGCTTCCCTATTTCCTGGGACCTCCTCCTGGCCTCGGCTTGCCACACAGACTTTCTTCTGGCACTTGGGCCTTTGTAAGGTTTAATCATAGACAGGCAATCTCCCCTTCACTCAGAGAAGCTTGTGTGCAAACATTCTGACAGCTCCATTCCGTCAGCAAATTGGAAGGTTTATCAGAATCCTGCTACATCACAACAATTATTATACACATTATTAGTATATTATTATTCTCTATTTATTACACCTTTACTGTTTAAACATCCTGCATCTGCTCTCTTTGTAACTTTGAAGACACGCTGGCAGACTACAATGGTAGATTACTGGTAGACTACAATGATTTCAGTAAAAGAAAAATGTAAATAATGCAAGCCCTTACCTCATCAGTTTCTCCTTAACAAATACAGGGGTTCTAGACCCAAGTGTTACCTGATTTAATCCCCTGACTCAACATAGATCTCCTATATCAAAATGATCCCCCTAGCCTTAGCTTTTATCTGAAAAAGCCTCACGAGCTGCCTTCTCCCTAACATTTAAGCTAATCCCCTCCCTTGAGATTTACATAGATTTAAGACAACTACTCATTTTATCTTCTGTAGTCTTGTAAAACATAAAAAACCCCAATAATGTTCTTACTAAGCATCTCAATTGATTTGTTCACTCTCCTCCGATTCCTTTTCAGCTTATTCACATTCTTCTGGATGTCCAGAACTGACCACAGGACTCGAGTTTCAGCACTTCGGGGATGACATAGAGGACAGGATGGTAGGGAAACCCTGGCTTCATTTTCCGAGTCATGCATAAAGCTCCCCTTAGGCCCAGTTACCACCTCTCAACTGAACCTACTTCATGGGCTAATTTCAAGAATAAAACACTATACAGAGAGGATGGGATACAAATGAAATAAAACACCACCATGACTGAACTACCATTACTTAGGAAGCACAGAAAATCACGTTCCGTTGAGGAAGCAGAGTCCTAAACATCCCTAGGAATTACGTCTCATTGGCTGAACTGCTCTTATAGTCAAGGGATTATTTACCCTAAACTGGCTTGCATATAAATGAAAGGGTGGGGTTTTGTCACTTATCTGTAAATTCTAATTCTTCCTAGTGGAAGTAGGTTAGCCTGAGAAATGGGATGGTTCCGCCTAGGAGCAGGCAGGATTAAAACCGATGGCATCATCCAGGATGAGTTGGCTCCTGCTTGCCTCAACCATGCTAGAGCAGTGCCAGAAGAAGACCCCTCCATGCAGAGCACAAATTCAAGAAAAGTAACCAACTATATTTCTGAGAAGGCTGCCAGCCATAACAGTTTAAAGCAAAACACCACAATACAGAACAGAGGCAATACCCAAAGAGTCAACGAGTAGAAGAGTTTGGATTTGATATTCCGCTTTATCACTACCCGAAGGAGTCTCAAAGCGGCTAACATTCTCCTTTCCCTTCCTCCCCCACAACAAACACCCTGTGAGGTGGGTGGGACTGACAGAATTCAGAGAAGTGTGACTAGCCCAAGGTCACCCAGCAGCTGCATGTGGAGGAGCAGAGACACGAACCCGGTTCCCCAGATTACGAGTCTACCACTCTTAACCCCTACACCACAATGGCTCTCTCGCTTGGGTGCACGACTCCAAAACAACTAAGAGTGAGGCAGTCTGCCCACATTCCACCGCAAAGTGAAGGAATTTAAGCAACAAAATTCTACTCTCCGTGCATTCTGTGGGATGGTTCAGGTACACGCACCTGAACAGACAAATGCGAGCCCTTTGACTTCTGTCACTGAGGCAAGGCTAGTCTGGGCAAGTAGGAGCCCCCTCCTTCTGGATGATGTCATTAATTTTGACCCTGTCTGCTGCCTGGAGAAGCCAGGCTGTTTGCCAGTGTGTCCTATCCGCACTTGAGAGAAAACCACTGCCTTTTCCCTTTATCCTCAAATAGGGCGAATTGTTTCCCCCCTTATTTGATTATTACTAAAAGCAACAATAACAATAACAGTAACACATTTCTATATATTGCACAATGTTTATAAATACGCAATAATAGTTTTACATGTTGCTTTCGGGTGTTCAGAGTGCTTCGTACAAATTCTCCTGTTACAATCCTTACAACAACCATGTTGAGTAAATTGGCATTATCCTGAAGTTGAAAGTAGCTTGGCTAAAATCATGTGATGCGTTCATAGTAGATGCGTCAATTAAGATTGATATACTATTGATTCATAATCCAGTCTCTTGGCTCCTTTGCAACACCAGGTCACACAACCTTTCCAGTATGACATTTTAAAACTCAAATTTCTAGGTTGTTAACTCCAGCGCATCCGAGGCAGGTTTTCTCATCCCTTGCTCAACAAGTGTTGGCTTCAATGGTAAGTTACTTTTTAAGCTGCCCAATATAGACTTATGGAAGAAAGCAGAAATTGTGAGTAAAACTAGCTACTTTGCTTTCTCTACAACTATATAGGATGAAGAGTACATTTCTACAAGAGCTAAAAAGAATTTGCCAAAAGCACACACACTTCTCTCTAGTTCAGATGAAGTATTTCAACAAACCAGGATAAATAAGTTAATGGGGTGAATGAGTGCTCACTGGAAGGACAGATCGTGAAGCTGAGGCTCCAATACTTTGGCCACCTCACGAGAAGAGAAGAATCCTTGGAAAAGACCCTGATGTTGGGAAAGATTGAGGGCACTAGGAGAAGGGGACGACAGAGGACGAGATGGTTGGACAGTGTTCTCGAAGCTACGAACATGAGTTTGACCAAACTGCGGGAGGCAGTGCAAGACAGGAGTGCCTGGCGTGCTCTGGTCCATGGGGTCACGAAGAGTCGGACACGACTAAACGATTAAACAACAACAACAACCCAGAGTCCTAGGTGAACAACAAAGAAATCCACAGACAAAGGAAAATTAATGGAATTCTAAGAGAAATCACACCCGTGAACATCTAGTTTCCTCTCTAGAACAGTACATCACACACCATTAAATTATCTCCTCATTACTATGAAGCTTTATCCTATTCTATCTCCCTGCCTCTTTCCCCAGCAGGAGCTAAAATAACCAGCAGAGATTATAGGAAAAGAACACTGAAATTAATTTGGAAACAGCATTCAGGATGGTAAATTCCACAGAAAAGCTAATTATCCCAAAGAAAGCAGTTCATTTGCTGCACTTGTTGTGAGATAAGCACAACCACAATTACTTGCAGCCAACACAAATACTCACAGGAAAAGCAAACGGGGAGAATAATCAATAGTCAAGAATTCATTAGAACATCACAGGGGTATCATATTAGGGTGATGTCTTTCACTTTGTATGGAACAGGAGCAACGCTCCTGTATCTTACATATGAACTGTGGAGATGAAATGAAGGAAACGCTGCCTATTTAGCAGTAGCAGGACAGAGTCAAAATTGGGAAACATGTACAGTTAGGGCAGACTTCTTCACACACATGCAAGGAGCTTCAGGGTCAGAGGTTCAGACAATTTCATGGGCAATGGGAGACTTCTATCCCCCCCCCAAATGGAACTTCACTTCCCTACACCCCCAAAAGGAAGAAGTTTCTGTAAAGCTAATTTCTCTATTTGGTTGGCTCCTCTTTTGTGCCGACCACTGATCTGATGAGTGCAAGGGTCAGAAAATCTAATAGCGGCTTCAAAAATAAGAGAAGCCTAAATTAAAAACAAACATGCAGGAGGAATTCTTCTCGTCCTTCGTTGTAGAGAAAAATATGAAATCTTGTATTAATTTATGAAGCCTTGAACAGATCAGGTCCTGGGTATCTCAGGGACTGCCTGACCCTTACATTCCAGTTTGATCACTAGGATCATCTGCCACAGATGTTGCTGGTTGTTCTCTGAGTCAGCGAGGATTATTTGAGAACAAGGAACCAAGCCTTTAGAGTCAGCCCTGTCCTGTGGAATACTCAGCTAGTAGAAGTTCAGCAGGCTTCTCCTGTTTCAACTTTGAAGCACCTGCTGAAAACTTTCCTGTCCCATTAGGCTTATGCATGCAAATAAGAATACACCTTTCCACAACAGTAATCTGATTTTAACTTTTTTTGTATGGTTTTTATGGTATGGTTTAATGTACAGTTGTTGCGAACTACTTTGACATTTTCCTTATGAATTGGTGGCTTATAAATTTTTTTTTATAAAAGTAATTAATAAATGAAATGTATACGCATTCTCAACAAAACCCTGATCAACTATGGAAACTGAATTACGTACTGGGTCTTAACGCTTTACTAATCTCATTTTATGGATTCTTATTCTCCAATATGTCAACATCACCATTGTCTTCTTTTCAAACTCCACAATGAGACACAGTGAATTCACAGCATATGAAATCTTCCATACCATTTTAATTTATATATTTAAACATAAACACACTCATACATCAATTCCAGAAGCTGTATAGCAGGGCTGGGCAGACTTCAGACTTGCCAGATATTACTACTACTACTACTACTACTACTACTACTACTACTATACTAGAACCCAAAGATTCACCAACCAAAGCGAAAAACATAGCCGGCAGAATTAAAGAACAAGGGAGCCTCTGAGCATGTTCTGAGCCTAGGAATTTATTTTCAATAACAGGAAATAACCTGGTTACAGGTAGGTAGCCGTGTTGGTCTGGGTCGAAGTAAAATAAAAAAATTCCTTCAGTAGCACCTTAAAGACCAACTAAGTTTTTATTTTGGTATGAGCTTTCGTGTGCATGCACACTTCTTCAGGAAATAACCTGTTACAGTACTTTCACACATAACCCCTATTTAGCTTGTTTCTTCTCAGTGCCCTATTTTGGGTGGGAACTAATTTTGTGTTGCTATATTTAAACAGTCGGGAGTCAGAAACCCTTGCCAATCTACTGCAAAATCACCCAGGGATCTGCCACTAGAGCCCAGTCTATCTTTTACACAACCCTGGCTTAGGAGAGACAGAAAGATCAATGACACAGTAAAACAGCAGAACTGAGGTGGGAAAGTGGTGAAGACAGCCACAGGAGGAGAAGCACAGTTGTTTTCTGGTGCAGGAATGATCGTGGGCTTCTGGTCAAGGACAGCAATTTTAGTCGAACAGACTGGAAAGGAAGAGGGTGGGCTAAAATCCAAAACCTACCTTTACTCCATCAGACTTCTTGTTCAGTAAGCTTTTGGCAGCTGCAGAGAGAAATAGGAGACACAAATAAGCTTCATTTTGTGAACGCCTGTTCCCTTGCCCTTCAACTCAGTCTTATGGGAGTGTTAGCAGAAAGTTTCCCTTGCTAATTAGGATGGCTATAAAGGCCAAGCTGTATCCATCTCAGGCTCCTGCTAGTTCAAAACAACAAATTATGCAACCTGCCTAGTATTCACACCAAAGACACTGCTTAGTAAAACAGGCCTCGAGAGCTCTTGAAGTTTGGTTTCAAATATTTTACTTTCATTGCTTGCCCCATCCCTTCAATATTCAAAGTTAACAGTGACAATAAAAGAAAGGGGGGTCTTTTAAATTCCAAAAGTTGAATGTTACCCCTTGAATACAGTTGTTAAGGCTGCTTCACACAAGGCAAACTTTCTTCACGGAAGTCATCAGCACTTTTTTTAAAAAAAAAATTTAAAAGTGCGAATCTCACATGTAGTTTGGTTGTGTGCAATGAATTCAAAAGTCGTCTCGACCAGCTGCAAGTTCCTGCTGCACGTACACATGGCGAAATACACGTATGATTTCCATGCAGAAAATTTTGCCTGTGAAGTGGCTCATGCATAGATATTACCTATTAAAAAGTAATAGTCAATGGGCATGGTCAACGCCTGGGAATTCCAAGTGCTTTGACCAATCCAATCTACCAGCAAGAATCCACGTGGAAAAAGAACCAGGGGAAGATGGCTCACGTTCCGGGGTGGGGAATGGGGAACAAAAGCAAGGCAGCACCGGCAGCTGCCAAGCGGGAGAATGCAACGGAGACAACTATGAGCAAGATCCAGGCTACCTGTTTTGCCTTCAGAAAGGCAAGACCATGTCACCTTTGTCTGAATGAACAGCTAGCTTGCAGACATACAAACACGTCACACACAAGTATACATGTACTGCGGATGCATGTGTAGCAGAGGGATACAGGGCGACCCCCAGTGCACACATGAGACCACCTATACATGCCCAAGGACAACAACTCAGCATATCTACTTACAACAGCAAAGCAGCATTTGCTTGCAACTTTGTGGCCAACAAATTCACCCAACAGGTGCCTACTGGCATAAAGGTACTGCCGCACAAACTGTACACTGCAGTTGGTGGAGGGTTCTAGGGACACGGTAGGACAAATGAGTTGCAAATTTATACTAATGCCTCTTAAAAACTGCTTAGGTCACATCCACATGAAGGTACAAGAATAGGGTCAAGGCGAAAGCATGATGTGAAATTTCCGTGGCTGGGACTGCAGCACAGATCAAAGCCCTACAATGCAGAGAATGGCAGCCAGAGAACATCTGCTTTATTTCTAAAAGTGTCAAAATACTAGCCCTTGTGGTCACCATGAAAGCATAGTTAAGTTTCTGCTTTAAAATCCCAAGAGAGCCAAGTTCTGGGTTCTCTGGCATACAGGATCTCCTACACGTTTCAAAAAGAGTTGGGATAAAAATGGGGTGGGCTTCATGAACATTTCCTTGTCCCTCCTTGTAAAACTATTTTTATACAGAAGCTAGATGGTCACCCATCAGGGGTGCTGCAGCAGAAAATTCCTGCATCAGCAGTGGAATGGATTGGGTTGCCTTGGAGGTCTCGCCCAAATCTAGGATTCTAGTACAGCAAGTTAGGGAAATATAACCTGGTTGCCTTAGCAGTGTGTTCCCTCTTCTCCCCCTTCCCCTTAGCAAGGGCTATGGGAGGAATTCATCCCCAGTGATTTCATCATATAGCCAAATCTGATTTGCTATACAGCACTGGGATATTGTTGTGTTCATTATGAGACTGGTTGGGATTATGTAGTGGTAAGGTAGCACATATTGGGGCTGTAAACAGGTACGAAATAGACTTTGCAGAGGCCACTGAGGTAGTGGTGGTGGCAGGGTTTCCTTTAGAGGAATTCATTGCACTCCTAAAGCCCATGTTTTGCATAAAACAAATGTAACTCATGGTAATTTGGCCCAGAACTGCACTCAACACAGTTACTGTGTGCCTAAGGAGGTTTTAAACCCAAGACTTGAACAGAAATATTATGCAACCCACATATTAGGCTAAGGAAATCTGACCAATCAGCAGGGTTAAGATTTCTTGCTCACTGAATTTGGAATTTCAACCCTGAATCCCAGATTATCCTGAATATGGGCAGGTTTGTATGGAAGTTGAAATTCCTCTGAAACTTTGTGCCCACCTTGAAAACAAACGAACAAAAAAGGAGGTGTTTTTGCTTCCCTATTTACATGAGTAAAAAAATGTAGAAACAAAAACGAAACAAAAAATTTCTGACTTTCTATACACAAGGACAAAGTAAAATAAAAATAAAAGACCCAGCTGCTACCACCACCCTCATAAACTGCATTCATAGACACTTGGAAGTTTCACTTGCCCCAAAGGCATACTATCTCAAGTTTCTCCAAGAACTCCACTACATTTCATGGAGAATTCAGGGCTACAAATGAACAGAGGGAACTCTGTTAACTGTCTTAGTTAACAGCAGAGACAGTATGAAGGAGACATCATCTACACATGAATCCAATGAGGCCTACTGCATGGACTGAAATCAATTTTTTACCCTGGTGTAATTAGTCCTGACTCCACTCTATGAAACTGAGACTTCATGCTTGGAATTTATTTTTTACAGTTCATAACTGCAGTGCACAACAACTCTGCTGCATGCTGGATGACAATTTCATATCGATTCCTCCCCACCTGTGAAGTTATCATATTGGGGAGAAAGGCAGTACCTTATGTGGTCAGTTGTACTGAATACAGAGACGAACACGAAAGAAAATTCCTCTCTGAGTAGTCTTCCAGGCTAAAGAGGTGGGGTGGTGGTTACTCAACTACAGCCTGTGTCGTTTGCAATATGGATAGCATAGCTGTCATGGAAAACCACTTTGGAGTGAACACTTTTCACACAAGCTGCTCTGTCCACGGAATGTGTTGCTTACAGTGGCTTTGCAACAACAAACAACGTGGTACCTTGGTTATGCAGAAGTGGGTTTCCGGTTCTATCACGCCACCAGCAGAACATATGAAACAGGTCTCAACAAGAGAGTTAAAAGCAAAAAGAGATACTATACAGCACATGGCACACCCAAAGTGGACATACACAGAGTTAGGCCACAAAATTCTGATGTGTGAGTTCTAGTTTTGTCTGGAACAGAAGACAATATGGAGGAGGGGGTGGAAACCAAGGGAGAGGTAACAGGAAAACACAATGCTTCTTATTGGAATTTGCTTCCATCCCTGGGGAAAATGCAGGACAAAGGTTTAAGAAATAATAATAATGATGAAAGAGTAAGCAAGCTGCATAGTTACACAGACCTTATGGCTTTGTTCTGCATAACCCTAACGTGTGGCCTGCTTTTAACAATGGAAATCACAACCAAGAAAGGGCACTTCCTTACCTGTCTCGCAACTTCCTTTTGGCCCTGTCAGAAATTATGCCCCAACACCACACAGAAAGCAGGGAAGTATTTGCATGGTTCTAGAGCACTTGGAGCTACCTCAAGGTAATAGGTATCACAATTTCCTCAATGCCTGAAAAAAACAACTATGCCCACAAGTGTTTGGAGAAGGGCGAGGGCGGGGGATAGGAAGAGCAGCAAATGCCATAGACCATCACTGATTGTGAACAGGCTGCAAAATGCATTTAATTAATTCCCCGTTCACCCCGAAACTCTTAACATGTGCATTATGGAAATAAGTCTGCGTTTATAGTGGGGCTAGAAAAATAGCTGGGTAGGAGAAGCAGTGGGAATAAACTTTCTATGCAACTACTGTGCACTGCGAAGAGATGCAAAGGACAGCCAGGAAGCCTGGTAATGCTAGCTTGAACACAATTGTGGAAATCTGCTCACATCCTGACCCTAATGAATGTTCCACAGTTCACATGCTTCACCCACACAGCCCCAGAAAAAAACAACAACCCAGTTACTGGCCCAGGACTGCAGGAAGAGAAGAAATTTGCTACTCATTTAAAGCAGCTCATGCAATAGAAGATGGTTGGGGAAGACTTTTATAAATTAATTTACAACACGGTGACAAGAGCAGACATCCCAAGCACACAAGACAAGACAAAGATGCATGTTTGCTCAGAGCTGTGGCCTGCAGGTGTCAGCCGACACACTAGAAATGCAGAGGGAGGATTCCCACAGATGAAGCACCACACACAGGGACAAGACATGGTTTAAGATGACTCCAAAAAAACAAACAAAACAAAAGCACAGGGCACAATACACAACTCAGCAGAAGGCGACAGGAGGGACGACCCCAGGAAAACTGCCTGGGAGGTCCCTTTCGGGTAAAGAAATGTTTTTGCATCCATGCTCTGCAGATTCCCAAACATGGGGCACATTGTCATCCACTCTTGACCCCTCTCAACCCTTCCCCAGGTGATGTTGGGTCAGGTTCTGCTTTGAGAAACTATTTTAACATTAAAAATAAATGAATATTAAAATGCTTACTCACAATTTTACCACAGGGTTGAGTGACCCAGAGTTTGCAGACTCTGCTAAACTTGACGTCACGAAAGCATGTGAAAAATTCTGTAGCCGCAATGAAAGCAAGAACCCCAAATTTCTAATCTTTATGGCCCCTAAATCTGTCTCATCTAAGAGAGTCTGATACAGGTTTATTTTTTAAATAATAATAATAATAATAATAATAATAATAATAATAATAATAATAATATCATCTTTAATGATGCCTGAAGTTCTCTGCTGATATCAATTTTGGGAATAGTTTCCCTCCCCCAGAGGACAACGTATATATTATCCGGCAGGCTGATCATCCTGGTTTTAAACTAATGGGCAGAGAGGGTAGCTGTCATGGTTGCAGAAATAACTTGGTATATAATGACAAAACATTTTCCAAGCAGTCCTGGAGGGATGAATTCCTCTGCATTTCCCTCTTGTTTAACTCATGGGAAATTATCAGTTAGTCTGCAAGCCTGAGTGCCAACAACAGAGGCAGGAGAAATAAACTTTGCCAGTGTCACAGCAAAGTAGGGGGAAGGCCCCTTATTTGGGACACCAGAGGCTGTGCGCCACTTCCTCTCATTTCCTTGCCTGCACACTCCTGGATCTTAAGCATCATCCCACCTAAGGCACATTGACTAAAACATACATGTATAGTGAAATTGGGTAGTTACTTTTGCTAGGTAAAATACGTGGTTGCTTTCTTGAAGTCCTTATCACCAATCATTCATAAAAAGCACAACCCTGCTCCCCACCCACCGAACTCTGTGGCAGAAACACTGGATCGCGAGAAGTCTAAATTCTGCAATGTGATTTGAATATATATATATACCTGTATATATATTGCATGAAACACCACACGCATAGTGCACCCAGAAACAAGCATGCAAATTAAGTAGAACAAATGGGGGTCTGTGAGGAACTTGTGGGGGAGTAGGGCACAGTGACAATGACTTCCCTCCCCCTTCCTTCCTTCCTTCCTTCCTTCCTTCCTTCCTTCCTTCCTTCCTTCCTTCCTTCCTTCCTTCCTTCCTTCCTTCCTTCCTTCCCCCCACCCTGCAGGTTCCTCAGCTGACAGGCATGAGGCCTCTGAAAGGCTATTGCTCTGTCCCAAGAAGCTCAGGGGATGTGGTCCCAGGCATTTTGAGGGCTCCATGGAGCCTAGCAGGGAAGGGGAGCCCAGGGAGTCTGGCACTTCAGCCTGATAGTCCTTAGGTCCACTTCAGCCCGTTTATGTGGAGGCTTGGCTTCAGCTCAGCAGATTCATTCATTCTGAGCCTAAGGCACTGTCAGTGTAATGGGTTTGGGGCTCAAGTTTGGCTGAACATTGATCCTTAGCTGGCTGAAGACTTGTGTCTACACACTGCTCTCTGCTGTCGGGGATTTTGGTGGAAGAGGGCACAAACCTCAGATGGCATTAGTCCTGGAGGTGTAGGGAGTTCCCCTTCAGTTTCCAACATCCATGTTGATGATCTCCTCCACTGTAAGAGGCATTTTTCTTGTCCTATTCGCTCCCCCCCCCCGTATTCAAACCCACAGGTGCTCCAAACAGATGGTTCGGAACCACAATTTTTGAACTACAAAATGTAACTTTTCTAAGATACTGAAAGCTATTGCTTGATACCCAATCGTGTGGATGAATGGCAAGACAACCCTGTATCTCCTCTTCCTGTAACAGGACAGGACACTTTGCTAGGAAAAAGCTTCATTATACAACAGAACCCCCACCCTTGCCAAGCCAGTTTGCTGGCATGTTTGGTCCCCTGACTCTAAGATACACTCACCTTCTGAAATCCCCTTCAAACAGCAGGCACTGGTAACCCCACACCAGAGCAACCCCTGCCTCCAAATCTCATGTGCTGATTCATTGCAGGACTGGGTTAAGAACCCAACATGCATACTTTGTTAGTAGACTTAAAATCCACGTGGTTATGGTTCTTGGTTAGATGGATACCTTAGTACATGCCCATTTCTCAGCCAGCAAGCATGGATGGCTTCTCACTGGGTTCACAAACACTGGCATGCTGGTTTTAACTGGTTGTGGAATTGGTGGAGGGTAGGCGGATAGGTAACTCTAGGTTCAGGCACTCAGGATATACGACTCATGCCACATACCTTGCTCAGCCAGGCCGGCAGCACTCATGGCGGCCGAAGCAGGGGCGGAGCTCTGCCTGCCAACTGATTGGACACAATCATTCAGTGGGAGGAGCCATAATGAAGCAAAAAGGCCCAACAGCAACGAGAGAGCAAGGTGCAAGTAAATTAGTTTTGAAAGGAAAAGTAGGAAGAAAGAAAGGATCGAAGAAGGGAAACACACTATTACAGGGGGTAAAAAAAGGTAATTGATTCCCCTTAAAACATTAAGATAGAACTACAGAATCCAGCACAGAGGGTTGGACGTCAGGAACGGACTTAGCTGTAAACAGTGTTTTAAAAAGCAGGGTCTCAGATCCAGAGTTCTGGGACAACAACGTCAAAGAAGAGGGACATTAACATCAAAGAGGCAGTAATAAAGGCTTTGGGGGAGGAGGGGGAGGAGTCAGAGGGTGCTAAAGACTTGTATCCAAACGTCATTGCAACATCTTGTACTATGAAAGACCAAATTGTGAGGTTTTTAAATATATATATATATACCACACACTCAATTGGTACGTCTGGGTTCACAGACACCATAGCATCTTCAGCCACTGTGTGCCAAACATGTGTTCAGTTAAAAAAAGAAGAAGTCAGTTCGGTAATAGGGAAATCAACATCCTTTGCATGGGAAGTACAGACATGGTATGAGCTGTAGTTTATTAGGAACATTTTCCAGAGTAGCATTTCCCACAGCTCTCCAGAGTGGAAAGATAGTGGTTTGTCTCATCAGCACTCAAGGTTCTTAAGCATCCCCTTCCAAACTGAAAAGCACTGGGAGGGTCTGGATACTTCTCTTCCAAGAGTTCTGATACGCATTTACTGAGTTTTCTCATAGCCCTGGTTCACACAAAACAGTAAGGCAAATTCTGACTTACTTGGGCTGCACACTTTGCAGCCTCCTCAGTCCTTTTTACTGCTCCACTTTGTCGAGTTAAGCCAAGGTTTTGCTTTGTGCGCTGTCCAAAATTGGGCTTGTGGTTAAACTCTCTTTTCACTAACCATGAGCTGCAGCCAAGTTCTGTTCTTGGCTACAGCTTGTGGTTAGCGAGGAGACAGCTTAGCCATGAGCCTGGGTTTGGATGGCACATTAAGCCAAACCTTAGCTTAGCTCAGCGGGAGCAAAAAGGATCATGGAAGAGCCAAGCGGCTGTGAGCCCACACATCTGTGCAGCCATGGCAAGCCATAGCATGCAGTATTAAAACCACCTTCCTAATAAAATGGTCTATGAGAAAACAAAGTTAAGATGTGGTTAAACCACCCGGATGATGTCAAACAAAACGGAAGAAGAAAGTATGCAATTCTATGCCACCACTCAGAAAGAGACCAATGAAGTATTTGGGTGTCTTGGTGGCTCTACAGGAAGGGCAAACACCCACCTAAAAGCAACAGGATAGTAAAACATGCCTGAGAACATGGACTTATGGGGGGGGAGGGGAGAAGAGGAAGTAGTAGCACCATTTTCTAAGTCAGAGCTTTCCGAACTTTTCATGTTGGTGACACACTTCTTAGACACGCATTGTTTCCCGACAGAGTAATTAAGTTTTACTAGCAAACCGGAGGTTAAACTAACCCCTTTCCAGCCCCGGGAGGAGTGTGGGGTGTATTCGCATAACACACCTACACACTGCAGCCGACACACAGTTTGGAAAGCTCTGTTCTAAGTGATGCAGGAAACCCCCGGCAGTCTGGACTTGCAAACTCAAGAGTTTCTTGTTAAGTTATAGGAAAGACCAGACCTCAATCTTCCTCAAAGTGAAAACTAAGAAGATAAGCTCTTAGGGAACCAACTGCGAAGAAGACGCCATTAATACAATGCATTTCAAGTATTCAGGGCACTTCACTGTTATCTCAGTGATCCTTACAAAAGCCATGTAAAATCAGGAAGTATTAGCTCCTTGAGTGCAAAGGATTGAATCGTGCTTGAGGCCATCTAGCGAGTTTGTGGTTGAGGTGAGATTTGAAATGGGGAACCTGCTCCTCACATCGCAAGATCTCAGCTACTCTATACCAGTCTGGAAAAGGAAGAGATATATAGAGAATGGATAGCAGGTTCAGTAAATTAAAACTAGTCATCTTCCCAAATCTAATCCTCCTGCCTTGCATATTCAGAAGACTAATGAGTTAGTTAGTCACTAGTTAGTTCACTATCTTGCCCAACATTTTATATACCTATACAGTGGTGCCGCGCAAGATGAATTTAATTCGTTCCGTGAGTCAATTCATTTTGTGAAAAATTCGTCTCCCATAGGAACGAATTAATTAAATTTCAATGCATTCCTATGGGAAACCGTGATTCGCAAGACGATTTTTTTGCAAAATGAATGCGTCTTGCGAGTCACCATCAGATCACAAGATGCATTCGTCTTGCGAAAAATCGTCTTGCAGGGCATTCGTTTTGCGAGGTACCACTGTACTGTATCTGTATTTATTCGAGTGCGCTCTCCCTCCCCCCCTCTCTCACACACATTCAGTGTAATAAATAGGTCCAGTCTCACGGGTAGTTCACATTTGCAGATTAATTAGTCGAAGACTGGAGCATCAAGAAATCACAGAATCATAGAGTTGGAAGGGACGGCAAGCCCCATCCAATCGAACCCCCTGCAATGCAGGAATCTCAGCTAAAGCATCCATGACAGATGGCCATCTGAATCTTGAACCAGTCTTTAGGTGTGCTATAGAGATGACCCTTGAGCCTATTTAACCAAGTGAGGGCAAGAAGCAGCGCCCTCATTCTGATTTGGCCACCATATAACCACCATATTCTATTGGATGCATGATGAGGTGACACTGTGGCAATGTCCAGGCTGGCTAGGATCTCTTTCATTCTCCGCTCTGTAAAAGCGCTAAAGCTTTAGATCAGAGGGAGAACTACTGGTGAAAAGGTGGCAAACAGTTTAGTACCAAAATACATGGTTTGAAATAGAAAGCTGGGATTGGGGCAAAGGGGGGGGGGGAGAAAGAAAGGTTTCACACTTAAATTATTATTATTATTATTATTATTATTATTATTACTACTACTACTACTACAACTACTACTATTTTGGGAGGTTTTTAACACTTGATGTTTTTAGATAAGCTGTAAGCCAGGCATAACCAAACTTGGCCCTCCAGATGTTTTGGGACTACAATTCCCATCATCCCTGACCACTGGTCCTGTTAGCTAGGGATGATGCGAGTTGTAGTCCCAAAACACCTGGAGGGCCAAGTTTGGTCATGCCTGCTGTAAGTCAGATGGGCAGGGTATTATTATTATTATTATTATTATTATTATTATTATTATTATTATTATTAACTTGTTGAGTAGGTGCGTGTGCACACACACACAAACATGGGTGACATCCAACTGTGTCCACTCACAAGCAAATAAGCCTTTCCCTTGTACAATGGGACTTGCCCTTTCTCTTCACCCTGGAACACACCCAGAATCTGCTCTGGAGTGGGGACTAGATATTTGTTTGTTTGTTTGTTTGTTTGTTTGTTTGTTTGGAGCTAGGGTTGGTGAGGGGCTGTACCAGGGAGATGATGATTAGGTCCACCTGAGTGACATTAAATATCATAAAAGTGAACCAGGTTTTTTGTGAAACCTTTCCTCACTCCCCTGCATTATCATTAATGAACAAAAGTAATTTGAACCGAGGTGTGGTGCCAGAAACTATGCTCAGCGGGGAGCCTCAGTTAGCCTTGCCTCCATTAAATATATTTGTATGACACATACACCTGCAAACGTATTTGCCACATCCATACTTCACAACTGTACCTCTAGAAAACCATTTCAGGTATGGTCTGTCGTGCATCTTGCATACGTAGCATACCTCACCCTGCACATATAATGAAAGGTAAAAACAATGTGATGAAGGGGAAGTATTTGGAAGCAATACTGGTACCCATGGTCAACAGCTGTATTGTGGTACTAAACTTTTATGAAGGATCTAAAGATGGTTATCACCTCCCTCCCACTGTGCTAGCCTCTGAGCTGTTGGTTCTAATCCTTTGCCAGTTTGGTGCCAGCCAGATGTATTAGGCTACAACTCCCACCACAGCTCCACTCCAAAACATCTGGAAGGTACCAGGTTGGGGAAAAGCTTTTCAATACTAGTCCAAGGACCATGAATATCTTGAAACCACAAAGGCTACTTCTACAAAAGAATCATCAATGCTCTAATTCTCAGGAAGTCATATTGTACAAGCACTGTGGCTTGCAGAACAGGGAGAGATTGATGAATCATAGAATTGTAGAGTTGGAAGGGACCCTGAGGGCCATCCAGTCCAATGCAGGAATCTTTTGCCCAATGTGGCGCTTGAACCCATGGACCTGAGATGAGGAGTCTCATGCTCTACCCACTGAGATGGGGGGCAAAGACCAACACCTCCTCAAAACAAGACAGTTGACCAACAAATGCCCTGTGAGGATAATTTCAGAAGAGAGGGGGGGGGCAGGCAACTAATACATCAGAGTCTGTACCAGTTGAACTGTACCACATTTCAGGTTGTCTACCACCAGTTGCCCTATGGGAAGGATTCTGACACACTGTTATATTTTATTATTTCTTGGAAGGAATTCTATCCCAAATTGCAATAAGTTGTAAACAATTGCAATGAATTGTAATAAAATAAACAATTGCAATAAATTGTAATGAAATAAATTTTCTGCTCTCCAGCCGAATATTGGCTTATGCACAGCCCTGGCACTAAATGAAACATAGGGAAGTTCCAGCAAATTCTATTTGATTGCTTTCAAATATATGCATGTAGAAACTCCAGTTTTCGCTGAGAAATATCAGACATGCTTAGGATATCCAATAACCAGAGTACATGAGCACTTAATGAAAAAACAGAAAGCTCTACAGCCAGCATGGGGGGCGGGGGCAGGAATGCTATGCTTGATCGCTTCTTCTGCTTGTATGGATGAAGTCACAGAAACAAGGATTTGTCAGGATTCTGTGTTATGAAGGTAAAACAGGACAAAAACAGCTGTCATTTCAAAATCCAAGAGACCCAAGAGATAGCAACTGGAGACAGGCAAGAAAAAACAAATAGCAGTTAACCTGTAGATTTATCCTTTGGTGCGGTGGTTAAAATAGCTCCTCCTTAGTATCTCAGTTTGGCCAGACTGATTAAATCCACATATATGGGCCCAAGCCAAATCAAAGCAGTAATCAGAAGCTGAATTCTAAAAGCAAGCCCCTTCCGTATTCATGTGCTGGAGGGGGTCAAGAGACCCCTGTGGTGTCTCAATGGCAGCAGTGTCTCTGCTCTGCAAAAACTAAGTGCTGGTCTATATATACACACAAAGAGAGCATGCAGAATGAAGTGGAAACCAAGTGGTACAGTCCCGACATTACAGCAGAACTGTGCCACTTCAGGCTGTAGCTTTTTGAAAAAGGGCTGTGCTCCCTTGTTTTCTGGTGGTTCACATGCCAGTGGCGGGCAGGGACAGAGGCAAAAGTGGGAGGAGCAATGGAGGAAGCTTTTGCTCTTGTACAGTGGGCTGCATTCCATACAAAAGTCAGAGGTCTGTATACACACTCCTCTCATTCCATCCACTTACACATATGTTGAATTTGACAGCAAACCATGGTCACATATTCTGAACCAGCTCAACAGCACTTGCATCCCACAGCAGGTCCTGAGTACAATTTAGGATGGAGGGTCACATGCCAGCCATGGGTGGGGCAAGAGGCAAAAGAGGGTGGGGTGAGAGGCAAAAAATTCCGAGTAATACCCCTCCCCACCCTCTCACTATATATAAGGGTCTGGTGACTTCTGTTTCAGTGTATCTGAAGAAGTGTGCATGCACACGAAAGCTCATACCAATGACACACTTAATTGGTCTCTAAGGTGCTACTGGAAGGATTTTTTTTTTATTTTGTTTCAACAAAAAAAATAACTTTCTGCAGTGGGCTGGTTGATACACAAGCTCATGTACCCTTTCTCCATCGTCCGTCCAGGCAGGAAAGAGGCATTAAAGGTAAAGGTAAAGGGACCCCTGACCATTAGGTCCAGTCGTGACCGACTCTGGGGTTGCGCGCTCATCTCACATTATTGGCCGAGGGAGCCGGCGTATAGCTTCCAGGTCATGTGGCCAGCATGACAAAGCCGCTTCTGGCAAACCAGAGCAGCACATGGAAACGCCGTTTACCTTCCCGCTGTAGCGGTTCCTATTTATCTACTTGCATTTTGACGTGCTTTCGAACTGCTAGGTTGGCAGGAGCTGGGACCAAGCAACGGGAGCTCACCCCGTCACAGGGATTCGAACCGCCGACCTTCTGATCAGCAAGCCCTAGGCTCAGTGGTTTAACCACAGCACCACCTGGGCATTATCAGAGCTTAAAGGATGCGTTCCAGCTAGGCAGAAGCAGTCTGGAAGGGTGTAGAGCAGGGCCACTGATGGGTGTGGCCTGGAGAGTCTCAAAGGCCAGACAGATAGCACTGGAGGGTCACATTCAGCCCCTTAGCCTGAGGCTCCCCAGCCCACATTTTGGAATGTTCCCCCAACGCCCTACCCCCCCCAAAATACTTCCAGCAAGCAAAACGAAACAAAAAAATAAAACAAAAAATAGACATCAGAAATAAAAGTTATTGTGTTATTACGCTACTTTTATTACTATGCTATGTATTATTATGCTCTGTGTTATTTTTTATTATGCTCGCTAAATTATGTTCTCAGTGTTGTACACTGTCCTGGGATCTTTGGATAAAGGGCGGTATATAAATCAATTAAATAATAGTCCAGCCTGCTGCATTGTTTGATATTTCTACACCCTGGGCTTTTGTTACAACAGAAACAAACAAACAAAAAATAGGATCCACTACTACCGTCCACCCTATCACAAAGCAGCATAAAAAGGCCCGAACGACATATTTTTTTGATATATTTCAAATATCTGTGTAGGAATATGCCATCTTTTTGCCCCTAGTTTCTCTCTATATCTTCAAGACTGCAAAGACTTTGTCTCTTGTCACCCAAACTTCCACGTACGGAGTGCGGAACTGCAGAACTGACTTGGACAGGAAATGGACTGATTCGGCCATCCATAGTTCAGCAACTAGTGGAAAAGTAGGACAACCTGCCTGACCAACCCACACAGTAAACCTGAGGAGAGTCTCCTGTTAAAGGATGGCCAGACACTGCAGATTTTGCTACAGGTCCTACCTAGAAATAAGCAATTCCCTTTGTGCGAAGTCCAATAGTTCTTCAGGTCGATGATTCAATTAAGCTTTGCAGGATATCCAGCTTTGCAATTAAAGCTGCCCTTCTAATCCTCTTGCTTTGGTGTCTAGCAGGTTCTTCCAACTAGACAGAGCACACCAAAAACAAACACCCTCAACACATTTGCTGCTGGAAATACCAATTTAAACTCTGTTGCCATGTTAACCCAATATGAAGACTCTTTAGGCAAGACTACAACATGACAAATAGCAATCCTTTGAGCTACAGCACCAGCCCTGTTGCAAGATCAAGCCAGAATGAGCTGTTTTCACACTTCCAGCTTGAAATACAGATGGGTAGAAAGGGGTCTGCAACTGAGGGGAGTCGGTAAGTTGGGAGGCTTAGCAAATGGGTGGTGAGCAGCAGCATTCTTTGTTTTGCAACCCCAAAGCTCTTGGCGACGTTCACCATCCCCTCTCCCAATAATGCCCTAGATGAAGCATCATTTTTGAGCATTTGGGGAGAGAATGTGGTTGCTTCAAAAGGTAGCCATCATTTTATTCCCTTGACTCCCTTGGCTGGCATGGGTCATCATGGGCTGCATGGCAACCATGCATCATAGGGCAGGGCATACCCATGATTTAGCATTAACCTCAGGGTGTGTGTGAGTAGTCTGAATTTTTTTGAGGGTATATGAATTAACCCTGTCGTCATGGTCAGATGTTTGGTGAAGTTAAGTTGGTACACCACCTACATCAACATTGTTGTTGTTGTTGTTGTTGTTGCTGCTGCTGTTACTACTACTACTACTACTCCACCTATCTGGCTGGATTGCATTGGACTACTGTAATATGACTACGTGGAGCCTCCCTTCATGCAGAATGCTGTGTCCAGGTTGAATGGAGGTCGTGTTGTTAACATACAAATCCCTGAACAACTGGGGACTACTTTATATTTCATGTTGTTACTGATAATGATTAAAAAATGTTTAGGGGTACTCTCATTTTCCTACTCATATTGAAACACTGCCCCTCACTGAGGCCCAACTTCATTTCAGAAATGTTTAGGGGTATGCGCACCCCTGCGTCCCCCCAGAAAAAAAGCACTGATGATAATGATTATGATGATAAGGCAAAGGACCCCTGGACGGTTAAGTCCAGTCAAAGACGACTATGGGGTTGCGGCGCTCATCTCTCTTTCAGGCCGAGGGAGCCGGTGTTTGTCTGCAAACAGCTTTCCGGATCATGTAGCCAGCAGGACTGAACTGCTTCTGGCACATGGAGGACTGTGACAAGTGGCAGAGCGCACAGAAATGCCGTTCACCTTCTCACTGCAGCGGTACCTATTTATCTACTTGCACTGGTGTGCTTTCGAACTGCCAGGTTGGCAGAAGCTGGGACAGAGCCATGGGAGCTCACCCCCCCCTGTAAGATCTGTAGGGTCACTTAGACCACCTGGGGAAATTCTACTTGTAGCACTGCACTGCACCCTACAGAAGATCCTATGGCACTGACACATGCCCATCTTAGTGGCATGCATTAAAGGTCTGCCGTAAGTTAAACTGTCTAAAATTACTAAGTTTGGTGTGGTTGATATCCAAATTATATCTTGTTTTCATACGGTCAATAAAGGGCAGCGACGAACTCTCAAATGATTCTATATGTTGTTAATGATCTCCCAGATCTGTTCAGTCAGATTTGCCATTTCCAGGCAGATTCCAGAACTTGCTCAGTCACTCTTTTAATGCTGGAAGACTATGGGCTGCACCACCTGCTAGTTAATAAACCAGTTTTCATCTAAGCATTTTGTGCGTGCACCCATTCATTTCTGTTGGGTGTCCCAGGCCTTTTACATTCTAGGAATTTATGTTAACCTTTCTGGCTGGCAGCTTTTTCAGCATGGCAGAGATAAAATTAAAGAATCATGGCAATTAACTGAGTAAGGCTTGGTTGCTAGTTCATCAAGAGAGTGGCCATGAGTAAAAGGTCAAAGAAGGGAGCTGTAGATCTCATGGAAGAAAAGATTGGGACACAAGGAGTTTTGGGTTTCCCCTTAAACAATGCACACTTGTGCTCATTCACTAGTGTCAGGCTAGGGCTTCAAAGGAATCCACTGACTTATGTAGACACAGAACTTAAAATATATAGAGAAAAACATAAAGAAAAGAAAAAAACATTAAAGCAAAAACATTCCCCGTAGTCCCTTTAACAACAGTAGTTTGTTGCTTCCCAAATAAGGTAGTAGTCAGTTGGCTGAGATAAGAACTTATTGGTCAAAGAATATTAATTTGCAGAGCCTTTTTCTATACAGACGCTAGATGGAGCTATCCGTCTTCTTCCCAAGAAAGAAAATTAAGGCCCGTCTCAAAAAAAATTCTTGAGAAGCAGCTGTAGGGGGCTCTCAACTGGATCAAGACTGAAAGGGAGAAGTTGTCATATCCCTTCCCACAAGGTCCTCCTGTCCTACCTTGGGGGAAACCAGAAGTGTTAAAGATTCCATGTTTGGAAAATAAGCATTTTAAAACACCCTGTGCCAAAAGTTCTATACAAATGGAAAGATGGGTCAGTACTGTAACTTGTTTTGGGATGATTTTTCCCTTGGTCTCTCTCAGCTGAGAAGATTCTTCCCACTCATATTTCATGCATAAAGCATAACAGGGAAAAATGTGTACAATTCCCAAACAGATATAATTAAGACCCATTGAAACAACCAGAACAGAATGAAATGTTGTACATGCACTTCAACCATACCTAGATTAGCAACTGTGTGTTTAACACTCAATGTAAGGGACAAAGCCCCCATCTTGGTGGGTTTGCAGTCAGAAGATCTAAGCCCCACTGAGTTTAATGGGGCTTGAGTATATTGCCTCTTGCTTGCCTGGATGGGGGCTGAAGAGATGTGCATGTAGGGTTGGGTGGCTGGATTTACCTCCCTTGCTTCCCCCAGGTTTGTTTTTTTCTTTTTCTTTTCCCAAAAATGAACCCTGAATTATTGAATTTTATTGATATTGATGCTGCATTTTATGTTGTATCCTATGCTGTTTTATGCTGTTTTTAAATCGCATTTTAATCAATGTTTTATATTTGCTGTTGCCAGCCCTGAGCCCGGTTTTTAAACCGGGAAGGGCGGGATATAATTAAAAATTTATTTATTTATTATTAACCCACCTACTTTTGCCTCTGACCCCTACCGAACACTGGCACGCTGCTCGCTAGGAATAAAGCCCTCAGGCTGGAAATTATTATCATTGTTCATTATTATTATTATTATTATTATTATTATTATTATTATTATTATTATTAGTTCAATTTGTATACCACCCTTCATACCACCGATCTCAGGGCGGTTTTAAGATTTAAAAGCAGGTGGTTACCCTGTTTTTCTTGCCACAGCTAAGAAGATCTTCTTCCCACAAATATCTCCGCACAACAAAACATCCCTAAACAAAGTAAGAAGTTGTGGAGCAGGAAATTTGTGACTTCTCTCTCTTTCTATAAGTATTTGTTGGAAATTAGCTCTGTGAAGCTAACTATTAACATTAGGTATTTTTCAATTACAAGCAATGCTAAAGATTAAAGCTGCAACAACCGCCTCAGTTGTAGCTTCTGTATTCTAAAGGCACGATGCAGCCTCGCTTAACGAATGCCCTGCTTAACGAAATTTCCGCTTAACGAAAGGATTTTTCTAGCCGAGGTTGCCTCGCTAGACGATTTCGTTTTATGAAAAATTCGTCTAGCGAATCGCGGTTTCCCATAGGAATGCATTGAAATTCAATTAATGCGTTCCTATGGGCAAAAAGAAATTAAAAAAAAATTCAATGCATTCCTATGGGATTCGCTAGACAAATTTTTCGTTATAAGAAAAGACCCGTGGAACGAATTAAATTCGTCTAGCGAGGCACCACTGTATAGGGCTGCCTTCAGATGTCTTCTAAAGGTTGTATAGTTACTTTTAAAAAAGCACGTAGCCATCCTCAAAAATAGTGCAGGTGGCAACTATTTTAGGCACGTCTAATTGGTGTGTGGTTACTGACACGTGGGTATTTTTGGATACCTGGAAGAGGGGAGAACTGGGACATAATGGGGGCAGGATATAACAGGACAGGGGACGTTTATGCGTGCTCCAGTGATGCACGCAGGGGCCGGGAACGGAACCCCCGTTCGAAATGGTTTCCAAAGGAAAGCAAAACTCTCTTTTTTAAAAAGAGAGAGAAAAGGCTAAGATTCACTATCCTATCTTCCCAACCACGCCTGCATACCCCCCACGCAGCAAGCAACCGATGCACACAAAAAGTAAATATATAATTGTCAGAGGTTCTTGCGACTACTCTAGAGTAACGACCTTCCGCATGCTTGTCTTTCAGCAGTTTTTATTAGTGCAGGCTATTTACAGTGAGCTGGGTATGTACAACATGTCTGGTCAGTCCGATGCAGAATCCGGCACTGAACCGCCCCTTGACCTCCTCCAACATAAGAGTCTTGGGGCAGCAAACCTCTTTCCCCTCCTTCTCCTGCGTAATTCCGGAACCGGAGGAAAGGGTCTACGCTCCATGTTTTCCTTCTCCCCCCTTTTCCCCCCTCTCTCTTCCTCCCTCCTGTGTAGCAGGGGCTCTCCCATGCTGAGAGAGCCCTGTCCCTCTCTCTCCACTTCCTGACTGCGAGGGGAGGGACTCTATACTCTCTTCCCCTTACAATAATAAATCCCCCATAGGGGACAAGATTTGTTTCCTGAAATAAATCACATAAAAGTGAGCAGCAGCAGCAGCACAAAAGGAAGGCATCCCTTGCTTTATTAGCAAACTCACCCCCCAACAATATATATAAATAATAGAAGTTAACAGTCAAGGAAACATTTTAGGAGGAAAAAAATGACATGGTTCCGTTCCCCCCCCCCCTAAATGAGCCACATTTCTTGGATAAGAGAAAGGCACAGGAAGAGGGGAGGAATCACAAAGTGACGTATTATGGCCCAAGACGCGCCCCCACCCCCTCCCAGGCACATGAGAAAGGAGCTATCTGGGTAGAAATGAACTTGGTGGTTATAAAAAAGCAAATTCATCTGTTTTTTTTAAAAAGGGGAAATGCCGCTTTATGTAAATTCCCATTTTCTGAAGTTGCAGATGGGTTATTATCATATCTGGGATAGCACCAGCTCTTGGCTACAGGCATTGTCAAGGTTGCTGGGATATCAAGGAGGGTGGGAGCTACCGAGTTTTCACAACTTTTATCTGCTTGCTAGGCAGGACCAGCGTGCAGATTGTCTCCCCACTGCAACCCTTAGGACACTGTTATTTTAATACCGTACAGATCAGAGTAAGCCCAGTTTCTGGCTGTGAACTAAAAACCTGTTTCAAAACACATCAGAAGAAAACAGGCAGCAGCCCGAGTGCTTTAGGACTCTCTGCAATGGGATTTGAGGGACCAACCACTCCATTTCTTCCAGTAATGCATCTTGCTCTCGCACGGAATTAAGCTCCCACTTCTGAGCTGAAAGAAATAAGCCTGCCACCACAAACTCTAAAGAACCGAGTTCCTAATGGAAAACTGAAGGATGTGGAGTAATCCATATCAAAAGTCGAGTGTAATAAAGGGTCTTCAGGTGAACAAACCAACTCTCAAGTAGAATGACTACACCTTTCTAACCTTGAGTTATATTTATAATGACTACAGAAAATCTTGAAAGGAGACCCTTCTTTAACCAACTTGGGATACAATCTGTGTCATTGACTCTTCAGCATTTGTTTAACGCATGCATTAAGGCCTATATTTAAAAAAGGATGAGGAAGGAGGAACAGAGAAAGGAGAGGGAGGGGAATACTTACCTGAAAAATTCCGAGACACCAGCATTGTTGTGAGGATTGCACCCTAAAGAGAGAGAGAGAAAATGATTTGCATTTGATATCAGGCTCCTGAGAGATATTCTACACCATGTTAGCAGACATGCATGCTTACTGTAGCCTGTAAACAGCAAATCTTAGCCAAAGGTAAGGCAGGCCCACCCTAACAATACACAACAAGCTTCCTTGAATGAAACTATTTCACTTCAACTTTTTTTGCAAGAAGAAATGTGTCCAGTACACAATGCAAAACCTTGATCTCACCCCATGGAAAGGCCCTGACAACCCTGAGTACAGCATGAACCCCAATGTCTGTGTCAGAAGCAAATATGCACCCCAAATATGCACCACCACCTACCATAATCCCAAACCGTGAGAACATAAAGACTGTTGCCTTCAACCCACCTTCAGCTTTCTTCTGGCATTGAACTTTCTCAAACATTCCACAGTCTCCTGTCTGTGCATCATGGAGGCCACAGTTGATCGTTGCTGGGGAGGGAAGCAAAGGACACTGTTAGGTTATCTCTGATAGGAAAGCAAAATAATTATCTGCAAAAAATATCTGCCACCCCTTTTTTTTGTCTCAGCCCTGAACGGTGCTGTCAAGAGCAGTGCTCTTAACACTACTGTAAAAGTGCAGGGGGGAAATGACTGAAACTACCCCTCCAACAAGAGCGGAGACAGGGAAGGGAGATACTTACGCAGACCCATGGGTGCTTAAGAGCCTGGTCAGCTGTGATACGTTTTGCTGGGTTTATTGTCAGCATCTGGTTGATTAAATTCTTCGCTTCCGGAGTCACAGTGTCCCATTCTGGAGATGGAAACTAGAAGCGAGAGAGGAGACAGGGAAATGCCTTTTGCCCCTTTGCTGTACCGAGGTGGCTTCTCCTGCTTATGATCCACACTGAACTCATTGCCACCTTCCACCCTTTCAGCTGGCAGCTTTGGCATATTTGCGAATATGAGGGCATTCGGAGATTTGCGTTTTGGGGGGAACTGAATGCAGACACACACAGGCAACGCATGGCGCAGCTTTAGTGGACTGCAGAGCCCTGCAGGTGTCGAACTTCACACATCTTCCTGCATGCATAAAAATGTAAAATGTCGTCACACTGCAGCTGGGCAGCCATACCGACTGCAGCATAATGAACGGACAGGCAGGAAGGCGAGTGAGGCAGTAGCATTGGTTTAGGGCAGGGAGGAGTTGTGAAGCCCCACAGTCTATCTCTACTGGCTTATTTCAGTCAACTGATTGGAATTAACTGTATAGAAAACAATTCTCTTACATCGTAGGCTCCTGCCTTGATCTGCTGGTACAGTTTGTGCTGATCTTCATCCCAAAATGGGGGGTACCCCACTAGCAATATGTATAGAATGACACCTGGGGGGGAGAAGAAAAGATATTGCAGTTACATTGGCTTGCTCCAATTAGGCCTGCAGCCCATTCTCACAATGCAGTCTTGGCATATGTGTCTAGACAGTTCCAAGCCCACCTTCTGTGGAGGGACTTTGTGCCATGGCCATGCCACCGTCCTAAGTGCTGTAATTCATTTGGAACACCAAGAGCTCAATTTTAAAACTAATGCACAGGTCATCAGAGAGTACTTCTGGCTTCGTCAGTCATAATATGTCCCAGTGGTTACTAAACTGCAAGCCCCAAGTGCTGGAAAAGCCCTTGTGTGATAGTCTTCTCTATGTAAGGCAGTGCTTGATGTTAACTTCCTGTGTTCTCATAACCAGACTCACTTCAGTAGTGAATTGTGGAGGGCATGTTTAGGGGAAAGCCCCACTGCACAAGTGGAAAGTGTATTTTAATGAACTGAAAAGAGTGAAAAGACATGGGGGCGTGGAGAATGTGTGTATGAACTTAACAGTTCTGAGCTTTATTTTATTTTTTTAGTCGCTATTTTGTTGTTGATATTGTTTTATAGATTATAAATGTTGTACCGATTTGTTTATCATATAATATGACTTTTGATGTAATTGTAATGCTTAGCTTATTTTTATAGATAGCAATTGTTTTACTGATGATTTGTTAATTATTTTATACGATTTATACTGTACTTGTGAAGTCATATTATGCTCTATGATGTTAGTTCTATTCATTGTTTGTAAGCTGCTTTGGGATTCATTTGAATGAAAGGATGCATAGAAAGACAATCAATCAATCAATCAATCAATCAATCAAGTCCTTGTGCAGGACTCCTGCTGATGGGACTCGTTAGGTGAATTCCACCCTAGCTTTATTTTTAAAAATAACTATCGTCCCCCCCTTCCTTTCTGTTTTATTGCAAAATGAATAATTAACTTGCAGAATTCACTGCAAGGTATGGTGGAGACCCTCTCATGTAAAACTCATTTTAAAACGATGTCAGATTTTAAGCATGCATACCCCTCACCCTCAAACAATATGAATGTTAGGTAGCCTTACCACATGCCCATATATCCACAGGTTTTCCATAAGGATCTTTTCTTAAGACCTCGGGGGACAGGTAGCCTGGAGTACCAGCAAACCCTGTCGAAACACAAGATGCAGAACAGACTCAGCAGCTTCAAATTAATGTTGCCATTCTCACACAAAGCGGCTGTTCTGTGTCTGTGTGTACACGCGCGCACACATAAAAACTAGGATATCAGGCAAAGTAGAGAAAGTGTGAGGGATGCTAGGCTATCGATAACAAAGCAAATGAGACGACATCCTATTGGCTCCTAGACCAGGAAACCTTGAGCCATATCATATTATTACTGTATGTTCAACAAACCCAAACAAAAATGCAGGATTCATCCATTTCCAGATATGCACAGGGAGCATTTGGAACAGAAAATGCCACTAAGGTAGTAAGGAAGGAGGGAAGCAAATAAGGCACCTGGAAATGTTTTAGGTGCCAGTTTTCAGTTTGTAGGTGGGGTCCCATACTGGGGGGGGGGATGCTCCAAGAAGAGTGAACAGGATAGCAATAGGATTTATTAGAGTAGTTTAGCTGCCACTGAAATTAACCACCACCAGTAGAAGTGAGCAGTGATCTAACTTCATGTTCTTATTTTAGGGTTACTAGGCTTTGTGGGTGAGGGAGGTGGAGGTGAAGAGCATGAGGGGCTGACAAATGAAGTCAGAAAATGGTGTCTAAGTGGTGCAGAAAGTCTTCACTTTTTAGAACATTGGTTCTAGCAGGACGGGAGAGCATCATTTGAGCTCCAGTTCAGACAGGAGGACAGTACTTGGCTGATGACCAATGTACTTTGCTGCTGCTTTTGGTGGCAGTCAAACTACTCTCACTGTGTTACTGCAAAAATGGTGCATTTCTAGCTACTAGCTGTTCACTGCAGGTGTGAGCTGTACACACATGGAAGTTTGCAAAACACCCAGAAGATAGATACCTCTCGGGGGGGGGGGGGGAATTTATTTGATGCACAGCCTAGACAGATTGCATCACTGATTTCCATTGCCACAGTGGATACCATCATCGATATTCCCTTCAATCACAGCACAACCCCTTCGACCATCTTACATTCCTTCCGGTTTGGAGAAAACACTTACCAAACCATGCCTGTTGCTCCCCCTGAACTTCAATCGCAAGTCCGAAATCAGCCAGCTTGACAGCTGCACCCTTGCACTTACTCGCAAGTAGCAAGTTCTCAGGCTGAAGTGGTGAGGAGAGAAAACAAGAAGAGAAGGAAAACCTCGAGTAAATATATTCTCTCTGCAAACGCTTGGTCTATATGTTGAAAAAAGTTCACACCTACAAATGTCCTCCCCAATAGAAGAGCTGTCTTTAAAAAGCCAGCTTCAAACTTGCACCTATGAGAAGCTCCAATTGGTGGCATTTCGCAAAGGAAACCGTGTTCCCCCACTCCCACCCCGAAGATCATGCAGTGTATTTATATAGAATTCTCCTTGGCAACCTTTGCAATCAAAGACAAGTTATTAAATATATTGACAGTAGGTGGCACTGGCGGTCCACTTCCTTCACTTTTGCTTGAGACAGCATCTATGTGGAGAAATAATGATGCAGTAGACACAGCAAACTGCAGTGATACAACTCCCAATGAACATCATACTGGGTCCCCAAGGCACAAAGGGGGGGGGGATAATATGCAGGACCATGTACACAGTGATTTGTTTGCATAGAGCAAGGGATTTGAAGTTACGCACCAAAAAAGAACAGAAAGTCTAAGTTATGCAAATTAACACACATTTGCGTAATTTACCCCGCTTTTGTGGGTGGGTGGGCAGGAAGCTGGGCAAGCCCATTCACTGCCATGGGGAAGCCGGTTCAGCTCTTTCAAGCCTATGCTGGGCAGTTTTAAGGGACAGAAACTCTTCCATCACAGAACAGTTCTCTTTGTATTCTCTGCTCAATTGTAAAGTCCCTCACGGAACGCAGAGCATCCGGCTAAGGACTGCTGAATGGAGAGATCCAGATGGGGATGGTTATGTAGTCACTGCAGCACTCTTGTCTGCTGATTCAATGTGAGCTCTGTTGGAAATTTTCATCTGCAAGGATTTATTACTACGAGGCCTCTGTTGCCATGAGGTGGAGGAGAATAGCCACTACTATATCCTTCCCTCCTTGCTCAGGGCATGAGATTGTGTTCCCCTTTCTCTCTCCTGGCAGACAAAACTAAAACAACTCCAATGCAGATAATTGGAGAAGGCAGAAGCAAGAGGCTCAGAAACAGACTGGAGTAAGGATCGCCCGGGGATGGCATCATTCCACTTCTGGAGAGACGGGATCCTGTATCTTAACACGCAAACTCTTAACTAAGCAGACTATGAAATTCAACTTAAAAACAGGGCAGCTGGTCCAAGGACTGTAATTAAAAACCACACCCAATGCAACATTTTTTTTCTTTGATGAGGGTTGATGAGGGTACCCCATGGTGTTAGGAAACAGGATCCTTATTTGGGGGCAAGCACTGAGCACACAGAGAGAATGTTTATTTTCCATGGCCTCTGATATTCGTGGCAACTGAAGCTTTTGTTCCGGGCGGATTTAGAACTGACAGGGTGCCCAGAAAATAGGCCAGGTGGATGTTCAGGGATCAGTTCTGTTGTGCTCCATGGCAGGAGTAGGTTAAACATACCTGAGGAACACAATGTGGTGGGAAGGATTTAAGTGTTGCAAAGCTCGCACCCATAATCCACTAAGAGACCAAGTGTCTAGAAAAGGTATTCTTGAAGGCACACATTTAAGTCTGAGCTGAAGTCTAGTATTTGCTAGTTTCAGGGCTACTTTCTGCTCTAATCTGAATCAGGTGGTAACCATGTTCCTTTTTCTTTTCTTTTTGCAAATTAATTTTTATTGCTTTTCAAAACAACAGCAACAAATTAACATCAAATTTATACAAAATGAAAAGTTGACCTACCATCCTGCTAACTTGATGTTTCTCTTCCCTTCCTTACTTACTGCTCAATGTTGCATACATTTCCCAATTCTATTTCAATACTTGTAATAATTTAGCAATTTGCCATTATTATTTTTCTCCCCCCCCTTCATTTCCCATCGGATGCGTATATTTCAATTCCTGCTAGACTTTTATTTAACTTTAACATATTCCCAAATGTTAAGTAGAGTTACTCTTCACTTTGTCAGCCCGCAGAGATCGATAACCATGTTCCTGGTCTACAACCACTTCAGACTAACATATGAACATGAAATAAGCTGTTGGGTCTTTTGACACAGAAGGTCCAAGCTGAATCATTTTGTGTTCCCAACATACTGGATTTCTAAAAATGGGGAGGCATTCCTCCATATGGGAGCACCCAAACATCCCATCTCCACCTGCAGGGAGAGGCAGTCCAGCCAAGGAATAATAACAACAACAACAACAATAACAATAATAATTTATTATTTATACCCCGCCCATCTGTCTGGGTTTCCCCAACCACTCTGGGCGGCTTCCAACAGAAATACTAAAATACAATAATTTATTAAATATTATAAGCTTCCCTAAACAGGGCTGCCTTCAGATGTCCTCTAAAAGTCTGGTAGTTGTTTTTCTCTTTGACATCTGTTGAGAGGGCGTTCCACAGGGCGGGTGCCACTACCGAGAAGGCCCTCTGCCTGGTTCCCTGTAACTTGGCTTCTCGCAGCGAGGGAAACGCCAGAAGGCCCTCAGCACTGGACCTCAGAAATGCCCTGCCTCTAGATTCTGATTAATGCATCAATTCTCACAATCCTTTTTTCCCTCCTTCTGGTTAGAAATCATGGGGCTGCTGCAAGGGTGTAAGGGTGTGTGTGTGTGTGTGTGTGTGTGTGTGTGTGTGTGTGTGTAAAACAAGAGACACAGTCCTCCACAAGTGCTTTATATGGCTCCATCAACACTGGCAAGCCCTTACACCAGCAGTAAGTAACAACAACTAAAATTCAACCACTGCTGTGCAAGTACACCAGATATGATACTACAGATAGGCAGTGCACAATATTCTTGCTTTGAAAGACGTGTGTGCATAATAATCAGACTAAGGGGGGTAATGCACACAGCAGCTAAGGGCAATGAGTTGACCATCACCATTTCCCCATAAACCTGTCTACTTCCCACTCTCTTCCCTGGCACATCACACAGCTGGTTCTCTCTATATATAACTGCCGGAGATATTTACAGCCAAAGCCTCATGCCAAGGCTGAAGACATGCCATTCCACTGGTGCATATCACAACTCTGTTCTGCATCTGGATTATGATTCCTGGCTGGTTGTGAGAGCTTCAGCATTCATGGTGGGATCATTGGCCTTGCTATCTTAACATACGAATAGGGAATGCACCTCTTTTGAAATTAAAAATGAACCAGAAAGGCTGAGCACGAACGTATGTCACGTAACGGAACAATGAAACAGTTTATCAGCAATTCAATTCCTAGGGAAGACTGGACTTTCATAAGCAATTGTGTAATAACTTCAGTGTCCAGATATTATACACTTATTTCTAGTAGCTCTTTGGTTGGAGCCCAGTCTGATAACCAGCTCCAGTTTAATCATCTTATTCCCAAAGATTATGCTGATATTGTCAATATTAGTGGTGCATGACTCACCCACCCCAACTTGTATCAAAGCTCACCTGTTTCTTGACAAGCATTCCTGTTGAATACTCAAAAAATGCCAAGGTGATTTTCATGGCCCCCTGCAAACCTCCTCCTCATAAACAAAATCTATGTGAATGAGGAGGGAATGGCAAGTAGTGAAGAAGGCTCACTGGAGAGGCCTTCCTGAACCAGAAATAATGTCATCCCCCTACCCTTGTTTTTCTAGACAGAGAAAACTACAACCCCATGGTTCCTGCAAAAAAGAAAAATACTTGGGCAGCATGTTCAGAAGTATCATTTCAACCTCATGAGTTCAGAGCCTGCACCCATTAAAAAAAAGTTCAGCTTGGCTTTTATCCAAACAACTTGCTTGTTTTGCAGCTGTCTGTTGTCCTACAGACCATGTCTGTCTAATCTCTGCCTGGGAGAAGCCAGATGCCATGGGGCTCCCCCCCCCCCGGGCTGGTGATGGTTGAAGACAGCAACACAGAGTTAAGATTTTTGCTGTGTAAATTGCCATGCAGGATTTCTAAAGTCGAAGAGGTGGTGTAATATCCTAAAAACAAATGAAGCAAGGAAGCAAACCACTGCTTCTGATAAAAACTATGCTGTACTCTAAAGCCAGGAACAGGGAAATGCTGTTTGACTCCAACTCCCATCAGCCCCAGACAGCACAGCAGATGGGCAAGGATGATGGGAACTGTAGTTCGATAATATCTGGAGTCCCAGAGATTTCTCAACCATGCTATAAGCATGTTGCAATGGATGTGGGTGGGTGTCTACAAACATAACAATATTCTTTGGCACCTTTTGAAGTTCTCTTTTTGATTGGAAGTTGTTACCAGCCAGATTTCATTGCATGTAACTGTCATGATTTATGCGCTTGTTCTTTTCCGGAATCATTCCTTAACAGGAATCAGTCGTGGAACCACATGCACCACCCCAAAGTCCCTGTCCTTCTGTGTG